>NC_090224.1:24758514-25058514 GCF_024489055.1 Chanodichthys erythropterus | reverse complement strand
TACATAACACAACATAATTACATAACCACAGTGAATAACTGTACATGGCAAATTAAGTTGTATGTGCATTCCTTACAAAGCATTGTAGAAAAATGTAGAATAAGGTCATGCAGAATAAGGCATTAATATGTGCTTAATAATAATAACTAATAAATAGACAATATTCTATTAATATGCATGCTAATAAGCAACTAGTTAAAAGACTCTAAAATAAAGTGTTACCAAGGACACTTATTTTGATATTAATTTAGTTCCATTGTTCCTATTTTCTAGTTTCCTGTGTTTATTATGTATGTGATTATGTACTGTATATATATTTCAGGTTTTTGTGATGCCAGTTGGTCTTTTTCTTAGTGTTATGAACTGCTCTGAGACTTGAAGCCTGATGATCCAAATGTAGTATTTATTGTAAGGGTAATTCACAGTCGTAGTCAAGAAAACAGTCGACACACAGGTAAACAGTCCAAACAATGATAAAGTCCAGGAAACAGGCAAAACAGAGAAATACAGAAAATCAGGCAAAGAATCCAAAAACCAAGACATAGGAGAATGAGGATACCAAGGCTCAGTGCTGCAGTAATAACAAATGCAAGACTTAGCAATGAGTGACAGAACTGACCAGGCTTTTGGGTGAGCTAACAAGGTTAATAAGACAAAGGTGGATGTAATAAGGGATGATGAGTCCGGGCAGTGAGTTATGGGAAATGTAGTCCATGCAAGAATAACAATAGTACGAGGTGGAGTGCCCTCTGATGGCAACCACAGCCACTCTAACTGGTGACTGTGACATAGCCCCCATCCTAAGGAGTGGCTTCCAGATGCTCCTAACAAGATCAGAAAAGTCCACGAAGGAGGAGGAGCGGATGTGGAACAGGGGCGGGATGGAAGGCCAGGTCCATGGAATGGAAGAGGATCTGAAGACAAAGGAAGAGCAGGAAACCAAAGCGGAGCAGGCATGGCAGATGACCAGGGTGGTGCAGGCTGTACAGTTGGCCATGGCAGCGCAGGCTGGGCAAGAAGGGGTAAAGATTCCCATGGTAGAGCAGAAGACCTCCTCATAGGAGTAGACAGGCTTGAAGACCACCATGGTGGGGCAGAAGACCACCACAGCTGATTAGATGGGCTTGAAGACTCCCACTTCCTCCGCCCTGGCTCTTGCATTACCTCCATCTCCTCTCCTTCCACCACACAGACCTGGCCCTCCGGGTCCGCCTCTGCTCCACCTACCTCCTGGACTTGTTTTTAGGAGCGTCTGGATGGGGGGGGGGTAACCAGCAGGAGTGCCCTGGTTGTCCACTAGAGGACACTCCCCTCTTATTCATTGCCATTCACACATGGGCTACATTTCCCAGAACTCACTGCCCGGACTCATCATACCTGATTGTTGTCAGCTGTGTCCCATCAGCCTCATTAGTTCACCCTATATACAGTAAGCCGGGTCAATTCAGTCTTTCATTGTTAAGTCTTGCATGTGTCCATACTGCATTTCTGAACATTCTCCCTGGTTTCATGTCTCTTGGTTTTTTGGATTCTCTGCCTGTTCCCCGGAATTTCTCTGGTTTTGCCTGCTCCTTGGACATAAGAATTGTTTGGACTATTTGCTTGTGTATGACCTGTGCCTGGTTTTGGATTACGATTGTGGATTGCCCTTCTAATAAATACTGCATTTGGATCCTCAACCTTCACATCTCCGAGCAGTTCATGACAGTTCTCATGCATCACATTTGTCCTTGTGTAAACATGCGGCTTTGATTGTGATTGGGCCATGAGCTCTCTCTCTGCTTTGTGTGTGCGGAGATTGGTGTTCAGATTCCGTCAGTCCTGTCTAATTTGGTTTCAGTTCAGTGTCAGGGGCTGGACGGTCATGCTACATGTTTTGTCTCCCCTCAATCAAGTGGAATCTGTAAATAGAAATCCCATTCATTTTCTCCATAGCACAATTTATTTTTTTATTTTCTACTGTGAGAAACATGTGAGAGACCTTTTCTTTTCTCTGTTTGTCAAATACTTTTTTTCCTTGCATAAATCAAATGTTCTCAGAGCTGATTGTTTTGGGTTATGGCTTAGAACTCTTTATTGAATCCCTCTGGAGAAAATGAATGGGGAAATTACTCAAATCAATGTCCAAGATCTCTATTCTGACAGACATGCAGTCTTTTGTTTTCTTTAGTATTCTGTAGCATTGTAAACTTTAGCCTTGTGAAATATAAGTTATTGCACAACATGGCTGTGTGGTGGTTTGTTTGTACTTCACACATATGCTACAAGTAACCAAACATTCTTACACAAATTCTAAATAATGCTTAGTAGACTCAAGATTACATGGAAAATAGACTTGTGTGACAGCACGTCACTCAGTACAATAACATAATTCCCATCTGAACTGACTGACTAACTGTTATGAATGACCACAGCTTTATTGCTGTAAAACCACGGCGTAACCGGCTGATGTTACTCCCAGCTGCTCAGACATGAGGACAGCCATGCATTTCTGTTATTGCTATGAGATTATTATCTCCATTTATCCTTGCCAACTGTGACTTTCCAGTAAATTGTTTCATGATACACTGATGTGTTGTTTCTAGAAAGCTATACATTTGTGGACTTACATTACCAAAAGCAAGTAAAGTATGCACTGTTTGTGTTACTTAATTTCATTTACTTTATTTGCTCTTCAATCTACATAGTGTTACTTTGAATTGAGCAGGTATTTCCCTCCTTCACTACTGTTACCTCGGGGTTTGGCCAGACACTTTATTAAGTGACTGGCACATCACATGGTCATCGTGCCAGAACATGCCGGAGGTCCAAACTGTATTTGTTCACTTCACAGGAATGCATCAGTCATGATATTCTGGCCATCATTGCTGATAATTCACTAAAAGATAATGAAGACTGAAAGAAAAGACACATAAAGCTTCAAATCTTGTATTTTCTGTAGTATTAGCATGCGATTGTTTGAGGGGGTGCTGGCCAAAATTGCAGCTGTGAACTAATAATTCTTATTGGTAATAATGCTTTGAAACAACAACAAAAAAAAATAAAATAATAATATAAAATGAATAAATAAAAGAAAAAATAGAAGGTTTAAAAAAAAAGTTTCAATGTTTTTGCAATTAACAGCTTAACACAACTAAGCTGATTCTTTTTAAAGATTGATTTTAAAAAGAAGAGATTGATTAATTTGTGTGGATGACAGACAAAAGATGCAACAGTTCTCTTTACACGTCGGTCACACTTAACAAGTCAAGTCACTTTTATATAGCGCTTTATGCAATACAGATTGTAAAGCAGCTTTACAGTTATAAATATGATTCAGTGATGTAAACAGAATTTAATTCTGCTGTAAAGCAGCTCTGCAGAAAACAGTGATGTCATCATCTATTTCTCAAAAGCATTGTGACCTAAGTTGATCGTAGAGACCATTGGCCGCAATAGTTCTACGATCTGTTTATGATGCTTTTGAGAAACGCAGCCCAGCTTAGTTCTGTTAACAGTAATACAATGATCTTCCCACACTTCTAATAATGGTTTTCCTCAACAAATGCCAATTAAAACAAGATTTTGGTGATGAGGTGATGATACACGGGGCAACTTTTTGTGCAATGTTGCTTGGCCACTTTCCCATTGAGAATGAGAAACAAATTTCTATCTGGATACTTTAGATCGGTCGTGGGAAATTTTTTGAGATTCTCCAATCAGAATGCTAGCAGCCGATCACGTGACCGGCTTGGAGATTTTGGAAAAAATTTAAACAAGATGGTGGCCTCTCAGTGGCAGGGGAGCGAAGAAAAGGAGCATGAGCTTATATATTTTTATGCTGGTAAGTTGTCATGTGTCAACCCATAAATAAACAAAATATCGCCTTGAACATACTTTCCGATTCTGCATTCTTCAAAAAGCTTATGCTGAATGTCCTACGCCTTCCCTATTCAACTTACGAAAAAAAAAAAAAAAAAAAGAAACTGGCGCCGCGTTCGTTCTGTAAGTAGAATAGGGAAGGCGTAGAACATTCAGCGTAAGCATTTTGAAAAATGCGGAAACGGAAAGTACGTTCAAGGCGATATTTTGTTTATAAAGCATAAGCGGTTGTATTTTTTTCGAAAATGACCAATCGTTTCTCTAGATAAGACTCTTATTCCTCGTCTGGTATCATTTAAAGTCCTTTGAAGCTGCACTGAAACTGCAATTTGGACCTTCAACCTGTTGATAGTCATTGAAGTCCACTATATGGAGAAAAATCCTGGAATGTTTTCCTCAAAAACCTTAATTTCTTTTCGACTGACGAAAGAAAGACATGAACATCTTGGATGACATGGGGGTAAGTAAATTATCAGGAAAAATGTATTTAAAAGTGGACTAATCCTTTAATGTATTAAAAACATATTTAAATCAGTTCATGTGAGTACAGTGGTTCAATATTAATATTATAAAGCGGCGAGAATATTTTTGGTGCGCCAAAAAAGCCCGAAATAACGACTTATATAGTGATGGCTGATTTCAAAACACTGCTTCAGTAAGCTTCGGAGCGTTATGAATCAGCGTGTCGAATCATGATTCAGATCGCCTGTCAGACCTCCAAACTGCTAAAATCACATGACTTTGGCACTCCGAACCGCTGATTCGTCATGCTGATTCATAACACTCCCAAGCTTCCTGAAGCAGTGTTTTGAAATCGGCCATCTCTATATAAGCCGTTATTGTTTTTTTTGTTTTTTGTTTTGTTTGACGCACCAAAAATATTCTCGCTGCTTTATAATATTAATATTGAACCACTGTACTCACATGAACTGATTTAAATATGTTTTTAGTACATTAATGGATCGTAAGAGAGGAAATGTCTTTGCTGGCTATGGAGGCCTCAATAAGTCATCGGTTTTCAACAAAAATATCTTAATTTGCATCCCAAAGATTGATGAAGGTCTTTTGGGTGTGGAATGGCATGAGGGTGAGTAATAAATGACATTATTTTCATTTTTGGGTGAACTAACCCTTTAATGCATAAAATACCAAAAAGTGTCCAATTTAATGTATGTAGGCTGTAATTTAGCAATTGAATGTTTTCAGTTAAATACTAAAAAGACGCATTCTGTTTAATGTCTGCAGTGGTGTAGGCCATAGGGTGTATTGTATGTGAATGTAGCTTTTGGCGCTATCAACCTGGGTTCGAATCCGCCTTTTACCAAACTTGCTCTTCTCCCTTTTCCCATCACAAATCAAATCGGAAAGGCATTTATATTTAATAAGAATTAAGAACATATTTGAAAAGTTGAAATAATAAAGTATTTATTGGGTTGGCAATAGATTTGCTCCTCTCAGACTGGTTGCTGCCAACTGTCCGTTGCCATAATTAGTTGCCCTGTGTCTCACCAGGAGTTGATGGCAACATTGCCCAGCAACATTGCTAAAAAAGTTGCCCCGTGTATCATCACCTTTACACTATTTGGTGAGTCTCTTGTTCAATTAAACCATAACGAATAATAATAATAATAATAATAATAATAATAATAAAAACCCCTGAAGTGACCAGTCTATTTGATCACATCTACCCACTTTTTGATCACATCTAGCACACTTTTTGGTCATGTCATGTCATATCATGTCACCTTTATTTATATAGCACTTTATACAATACAGATTGTTTCAGCAGAAATCTCATTTCCTCAAGCTGCTTCAGAACCACAGCAGTCAAGAGTTATTCTTCTAATCAAAATCCACTCCAACCACACCTCAAGATTTGAGTATTGTATGAGCTTAAATGAATTCGCTCCCTCCCTGAAGATCTGTGCGGGGGTGGGGGAACGGGGCATCGCCTTACTGAAGACGGTGGATTAATTAGTGAAACTCCTCTCGGGGGAAGCATTAGACAGAGCATCCACGGTCAAACGGGAAGCATTAGCTCCTGAGCCCCCTGGCGCACCCGAGCTTCAACACAGCCTGGGTAATTAATAGGGCCTCAGTGTATGTGGAGGAACACTCACTCACTACTCACTGCCGCAAATGGTCTGTAGTTCAACCGAGCAGAACTGGGATAAAACCTCATTTTGCCACTTGCCAAGTTAATGGAGTCCTAACTTGAAAAGCACACCATCTTGGGAGTTATATTCTTTGGTGTTTAATGCAGCAATGAGGCATGGGTAAGTTGTATTAAGGCTCCTTTAAAGTCAACATGAAATGGCTTTCGCATTCCAACTTCTGTAATGGGCCATATTTCTGCATTTACTATGCTCACTGCTAGGGTAGTCCAGGACCAGGATCTAGATGCTTCATTAAGGTCCTTTAAAACTATGAGGGTTTAAGAACTATCAGAATTGAAAGTGTAAGTACATTGTTCTCTTGGTTTGACTATTAGAGTGACTATATAAAGGTCTGGGACTTATCATTAAAACACTAAATTTAAGGAACAATATCACAATACTGTAATTCTGCGAAGAGAAGTTAGTAATTGAAATTAAAACCATTCCTTATATTTCTAAACACCGTTGCCTAATTGAGTCCTAACTCCTGCTAATGCTTCTCCTGCATCAGTTCTTCACATTTATTTGTATTGCGCTTCACACAATACAGATTGTTTCAAAGCTGATTCACAGAAGTAAACAGGAAAATAACAGTGTCACAGAATTGATCAATTATGAAATGACTTCCATTTCAGCTGTAAAGCAGCTCTACAGAAGACAATTGTCATTATTCAGCTCAGTGTTAATTAGATTTAGCTCAATAACAGTGTTAATGTTGCAAAGATAATCAATTATCATCAGTTCATCATCAGTTCATCACCTCTTGTTCTGTCTGCTGATGTTGTTGCATCCACTCTAAACTTTACAAATGATCATATTTTCACTTGAACAAGGGTATTCTCCTCGCCAAGAATTGCGCAACCACCTGCTATATCAATCTTATCCTCTTCCATCAAAATGATCTCCTCTGATCTTTTGCCTTACCTATTCCATTCTGTCAACTCATTCTTGTCTAGCGAAGCTGTTGTAAAGCATTCACATCAGACAATGTATCCTTGCTTAACTCCATACTAATTATTTTGCATTTGTCTGAAGTATTCCATACTGTCAACCACAAACTATTGATGTCTACAGAGAAGGGCACTTCCAGGTCAGCTCTTGCCTGGTTTATATTCAACCTGGATGGCAAGAGGCTATTTCTCCACACCCTGCACCCTCATCTCTGCAGTTGCAAAGGGATGAATGCTTAGACCGGGGTCTTCTCCCTCTACAACAGATCACTTAAAATAATCACGATATCTCATGGCTTCTTCCTGCTTTGCATCATCCTAGCTAAACATTCCAAATGTTTCTATTTGTTTGTGTCTGTTAGAATTAAATCGAGTACACTGTTCCTGGTATCCACTGCTGCCAGTGTACAGTGACTCTTACTCAAGTAGTACTCCCAAGCCCAGTTACTATATCTGGGCCACTTTTTGCCATCAAGTCAAGTCAAGTCAAGTCAAAAGTCAAGTCAAGTCAAGTCAAAAGTCAAGTCAAGTCAAGTCAAGTCAAGTCAAGTCAAGTCAAGTCAAGTCAAATCAAGTCAAATCAAAAGTCAAGTCATCTATATTTATATAGTGCTTTTTACAATCCAGATTGTTTCAAAGCAGCTTTAAAGTGATAGCAGGAAAATAATGTAACAAAACTCTTTTTTGTTTTGGCTGTACAGCAGCTCTAGAAAATATTGTCATTGTCCAGCTCAGTTCAGTGTTCATACAATGGTGTCAATGCAGCCAGCGGTGACAGGGGCAAGGAACCCAAACTCCATCAGGTGACAGAATGGAGAAAAAACCTTGGGGGAAACCAGGGTCAGTTGGGGGGTCAGTTCTCCTCTGGCCAACCAACAAACACGGTGTGATTATGATTCAGGCAGCATTACAGGTCAGAAGTCAACACTGTACACATGAAGATTCCCACTTGACCGGGTCCAGAAACGTCTCTACACATGGATCTCACTGATTAAGCAGTTGACTCTCCAGAGTCTCCAAATCTCCAAAAATCTACATCTCACACTGACCTTCTCATAAATGACTCATTAAATTGTCCTATCCTCAGGGCGACAACTTACGTCTAAGGACTCATCTGTAGCAAATCTGTTGTTACTTGTATTACACTGTAGCATCCTTACCAGCTGATCTAGATAACCAGCTATCCTACTTTAGTTCAATAATACTTTAGTAGTAAAGCTCAATGTATTTACAATTACTTTTGATATTTGAAGCTTAAAATTGTATATACCATGTATTTACAGATCCTGTTCCAAATGGTGCACTTGATATAGACTTGTGTCCATCACTCCAATGCTGTGGCACTTGAATTTGATCTTTAATTTAAAGTAATACATTTTTTGTTGGCATTTTTGATATGATAGTGGAGATGTGATATGAAAGAACAGGGAAAGAGAAGAAAAAGAAGAACAGGACATGACCCAAGACTCAAACCCATGTCCCCACAAACAAAAAGCTCATATATGTCGGGATCAAGATGTTAACCTTTTACACTCAACAAAATCCAATTTAGTGTAACATGTAATTGACCCTGTGATGAACTGGCCAACCATCCAAGGTGTTTCCCTGCCTAAGGCCTAAGATGCTGGGATAGGTTACAGAATCCCAGTGACCCTACGTGGGACAAACAGTTTAGAGAATGGATGGATGTTATTGGCCTTAAAAAGTTAGTGTTCATCAAAGGATCTCTGTAGTTTTTACCCCTCTTGGATGTTTGTTAATAAGACTTGCAAAAGTGGTGTAAATACAGTGGCCGAGAGAGTTCAACATGCTGCAACTGAAGAAAACACATGCAAATAGAAAAAAACACCAGCAAATTAAGAAAACGTCTTCATCCGTTTGACAACACATGTGCTGCAAATAATCACAGCACAACCAAATACATAAACACTGCAGAAGTTTACAACACACCCAAATACAGAAACGCGCTGCAAAAGTTCACAACACAACCAAATACATTAACACCCTGCAGAAGTTTACAAAAAAAAAAATAAAAAAAAATATAGAAACGTGCTGCAAAAGTTAACAATTCACGCAAATACAGAAAAGAGCTACAAAAAGCACAGACGGCAAAGGAAATGTTTCAAGGGGACCCCAAACACGTAACGAACCTGGCTGGGACATGCTTATTGTTCAGTGTATACACGTCAGTGGTGTTGTTGATTACCTGGTGTAGTCTAGTTTTTTGTAGTGAGCATTCTGTGATTTTTTTTCCCCCTCCCAGCCCCATTCTCACCTGTCCCAGGGCGACACCCCATAAGGACCACAACACTCATTAATGCATATATGCAACTGATCTAAGCTACATGTAATTGAGAGCATTCTGAAAGACTGCTTATGTGTTTGTTATCGACATTATTATAAGCAACACATGACTTTAACAGCCAATGACACTTACAGCTGGAGAGATTGGACTGATTTTCTACACTTTAGTGTCAATTACAATCACTAACTCAGCCAGTTAAGATCTACATTTAGCCTTAGATGTTATATGAATATGGTCTCTCGAGCATAGGTTTTATCAGCTGGATAGTTTTCAAGCAAATTGCAATGCATATTTAAGAGTGCAAGTTGCAACTATTAATAACAATATTGGAAAGATAAGGCTTCTCGGTATGTTGTATCACACTGATTGGACTTTGGTTTCTGTTCTGCACCATTTCCTGTCATCATAGTTGCATTTTGATTCACAAGCTTGCAATTTGATTCAATAACATTTGTTTTGGATATGCTGTATATCAGGTACAATACATGGCAAATTTTCCCAATCTCTCAACTAATGCTGAAAAATATATGGAATCAGTTGGTACCACATTAAGATTGAAGGTTAAAATGAACTGATTTGTATACAAACTAAAATTACACTTAGGGAAATGTTTATAATAAAAGTTATAATATGCCTACTAACTTTAAAATTATTTCTACTCCAATTCGTTTTTTGAAATATAAACATTTATTTTTAAATGGTGGCTGTCAACTTCACAGGTTTATTCAAACATGCATTAGGCTATTGAAGAAGATTAAAAATTAGAATTAATATGTAATATGGTGCATAAATTTAGCTAAATGCTTCTCTCTAGAGTTCATTTTTCTTGCTGACTAACGAGTTCATGGTCACCGAATATGTTTGTTCGGAGGTAAATGTGACGCTACGTCACATTTACAAGCTGTTTTCTTAATGTCTTTCTGTGGTTGAAACACTGATTGAGCGATTACAGGAGACATGATATGGATTTCGTTAAGTTGTACTGTATTTTTTAACATACCTTCAAATGTTCATTCATGTTTATTTCGCTCTGTAACTGGTAAAGTGAAGGAGAGGATCAGTTCACGTGTGCTTCACGCTGCCGCTTCTCTTGAACTGAGGCGACACAGCGATCTGTCGACCCACATTAAAGAGCGCCAAAACGGTATGTTTTTTTTTTTTTATTTAATTGTAAAATGGGCAGAATTTGAAATATGAGACTTTGTTTGTCAAAAGCAACAAATCACAAAACTTTTTGCGATGTATTTGATGGTAATCCTTGCGCTTTTTTAAGCAGGTATAATCCTTGACCTTTTCTAGTGGGTATACGGTATACCTGCGTATCACATAGACTACTGAAAGGTGAGTTTTTTTGTTTATTTTAACATCCTCATTGTATGTGCATTGTATTTGCAGCGAGTTTCTGTATATGGTTGTGTTGTGAACTTTTGTAGCATGTTTCTGTATTTGGTTGCGCTGTGAACTTTTGCAGCACATTTGCTGTCAAACTGACAAAGATGTTTTCTTAATTTGCTGCTGTTTTTCTATTTGCGTGTGTTTTCATCAGTTGCTGCGTGTTTCTGTATTTAGTTGCGCTGTGATATTATTTGCAGCACACATGTTGTCAAACTGATGATGTTTTCTTAATTTGCTGGTGTTTTTTTCTATTTGCATTCATTTTCTTCAGGTGCAGCATGTTGAGCTCTCTCGGCCACCGTATATAAACCATTGAATGTGAATTCTCCCCAAGGTGTTTTCACATTAAAAAATGACTGGACCTTGAGTCATGTGACAGAATAAAAGAGATATATCATTGATCAGAAATACTGTAATACTGTCCCATCTGTTGCTAGATGGGTATGTCTAAGGGACGAGACAGGAATATCGCTCTCAGTTTCTTGCACAGGAGCTCTCACTAAGACCACTGAGGTCAATCTTTTCCTGCTGTCAATTTTACATTACAAAGCTTTAGAGCTAATCTACCTTACGTGAATCCAGCAATGAACTTCATACTTCACTCTGTTTCTCACCCATTATGGGCTCAACGCGACCTGCTGAACATATGCTTGGGGAGCCCTTCATACGCACCCATTTGCTTTCATTTGTTTTTGTGTGGTCAAATTTAATCAAGGAAGCATCTGGGCCTCTTTAATGGGAGTAATTGTCCTTTCTGCACGCCTGTGTGTGTGAGTAGACAGAGAGAGTGTGTAAAGCAGATTGCGGTGACACTGTATGTGCATGCATGGACAGTGCAAGAGCATGTTTCAGCATCTATCTAAGAGGCCATTGTATTTGGCCACATGAAGAACATTCCTCTGAGGTTTACTAATTACGCTGTGGCTTAACTTGGCACCAATGCAAGGGATCCTGGCTGAAGCTTTTAAATCTGTCCACAAAGTCTCGTCCTAAGACTAATAAGTACCCTGTGCACAAGACCTCCCAGGGGGGCAAACAGCCTGGTCCATCATAACAACAGTTGCTTTCCTGTATAGCTCGAATCATCCCCTTAGGTACGAATACTTATAAGTGACACTTCCATCCTGAATGGCTCTCCAACTATTGCATCAGTGAAGACACCAAACTGAATAATATCATTATTCAGCCATTATAAGCAGTCATTGTATGGTAAAAACTGCGGGAAGCTAGAAAAATTCCTATTTTGTGTTAAGAAAATAACAACAACAGAATTGTAACTTTTGGGTTAACCATTCCTTTGAAGTGAAACACAAGCTGTGTGGGCTACTTTTATATTTCTCCTTTCCCTCACATTCACAATCCTGTTATAATTTCAGATACCTTGATAAGTAAATCACTTTTTACATTTTTTTTTACAAATTAAGGAACCAAATATATGGAATCATGTCATTATGTTCATAAATTTTAATTGCTTTTCTTAAGTCAGTTTTGTTTCACTGAGATTAATTTCACCTGCAGGTATCAAGAAGTTTTTTGTGAACTTTCACACCCACCTCTTAACACATACACTATTTCACCTCTTCCTCGGGAAACAGAAAGGGTGAAAGATGACTTGAAGCAATTCACCCCTGCCTGTTTCTTTTGTCTATGCTATATGTGGCAGCTGGAGTGATTACACCTTCACTGAATTTACAATCATGACAAGATTCACTTGCCACATGCTTGCGGGTATGAGGACATAACTGCATAGAGTCATCCATGCCCCAAAACACAAACTTCCCTGTTCACATAATTCTGGAGTGAATACCTCTTCCTTTATCCCCTTGAAGAGAGATCCACAAGCTTCACACCCAATCAAACATGCCCTCTCGGATTTCTGAACCAAGTGGATTTTGAATTAAAGTTGCACTAAAACACTATATAATAATGTTGCAAGGCTATTGTAGGTGTAATAAGTTATTATTTAAGTGTTTATGTCTAAAGCTGTACCACAACACTAACACAGCATAAGTACATTGTGCATTCCATATAAGAACAACTAGTATAATAGTACAACTAGCCAATTGTGCAACATTTCCTTGTCATGGTACAAGTGGACTCTGCATATGCTCAGAACACGTAAGAGCTGTTCGGTCACATTGACCCTGGTTCAAGCCTGATGCTGATCTCATTCCCCTCTCTTAACCTTTTTTTTTTTTCTTGATCCCATCCAAAAGAAACATGGCCCTCTAAAGGCCCAGTTAAAACTTAATTTCCAGCATTCAACTTTGTCTTATGCACGGTTGATCGTGCAAGCTTTCAAAGTATACTCTTTTGACCAAGACTTTTGTTCATCTTTGAAACACAAATGAAAATATTTAAATGAAATCTGAGAGATTTCTGTCCCTCTATTGACAGTCCACGGAACTATCATTTTAATGCTTCAAAAAAATCATAAAGAGGTTGTAAAACTAATCGAAAATTAATTAAATGGTTTAGTCTAAATTTTCTGAATAGAAATCGCTTTCTTTTAATTTAGGCTTTTATTCACATATCAACATTCATCAACAAACACATCAGATATGGTAAACGGAAGCTTAAGCTTTCTTGCTTGATGTGCGAGAACCAATGAGGTTCATTCTCGTGTTACGCAGCACGTTTGAGCCATGGGCGTAGGTTTGGTCTCAGCTTTGGTGGGGACACTCCCCATTATGTACATTAGTATTTAACAAAAAATACTCTTCCACCAGGAAACAAATCTAAATAAATAAATATAATAACCTTTTTATAATAACCTTTTCAGATCCACCGTTTATGTTGACTGCAAGATTCTAAGTTAAGGTACAGGCTAATTGACATTCAGTTACTTGCTAACGTAGCATTCTCCTGGGTAACACATACTATCACCAGTTGTTTTCCACAGTAGAATCTGCATTTGAAAGCCTGGTCAGTCACTACTGCTAGTTTATTTGTGTGGGTAGCTAGTTATTTTGCCTACTTACACTCTGACTCTGCTTTATGAAAAAGCTTCTTATGTCCCCTTTCTTCTTCTTGGGTGGCATCTACAAAGTACAAAAAGGGGCAACAAAACTGAATATTAAAATGTTTTTACTCTGGCCTTTGTATGTGGCAGAGAGACAGCCCTGGTAACTTACCGTCGGCGTCGTCAACACACACCACCTGCTCGCTGCTATAGTGCAAGCACAAAAGTAGTCCCGGCCCGCGCGTGTAGCCTGTCAGATACCCCGGCGCCAAATTACAGCGTTTCTTGTACTGTCGTTGTCCTGGCCGTTAGAATCGATTCAAATATCAGTGCAAAGATCCAAATAGCAGTTCAAAGGAGCTTGCTAAATATTGGTGGGGACAAATTTGTCATCTCAAAATATTGATAGGGACTAGTACCTAGCGTCCCACCCAAACCTACGCCCATGGTTTGAGCTTCCACAAGAACTAGTGAGATTCATTCTCGTGTTACGCAGCAAGTTTGAGCTTCCGCAAGAACCAATGAGGTTCATTCTTGTGTTATGCAGAAAGTTTGAGCATCCGAAAGAACCAATGAGGTTCATTCTCGTGTTACGTAGCAAGTTTGAGCTTCCGCAAGAACCAATGAGGTTCATTCTCTTGTTATGCAGCACATTTGAGCTTCCACAAGAACCAATGAGGTTCATTCTCGTGTTACGCAGCAAGTTTGAGCTTCCGCAAGAACCAATGAGGTTCATTCTTGTGTTATGCAGCAAGTTTGAGCATCCAAAAGAACCAATGAGGTTCATTCTCATGTTACTCAGCACGTTTGAGCTTCTCCAAGAACCACTGAGGTTCATTCTCGTGTTATGCAACAAGTTTGAACCTCATTGGTTCTTGCAGAAGCTCATTCTCATGTTACACAGCAAGTTTGAGCTACTACAAGAACCAGTGAGGTTCATTCTCGTGTTACACAGCACGTTTGAGCTTCTGCAAGAACCAGTGAGGTTCATTTTCATGTTACGCAGCACATTTGAGCTTCTGCAAGAACCAGTGATGTTTGAGCTTCTCTTTATGTTTGCTGATCAATGTTTATGTAAATAAAAGCCTAAATTGATCTGTTTGTGAAATTGATTTGAAAATCTGTTGGTCGAGTCTCTTCAGAATATTTGGACTAAACCGCTTGATTCATATGGATTAATTTTACAACTTCTTTATGAACTTTTTGAAGCAACAGTGGTACTTGCATGGACTGCCCATTGAGGGACAGAAGTCTCTCAGATTTCATTAAAAATATCTTTAGTTTTGGTTGAAGTGAACCTTTAAGGTTCTCAGTAGTATAGCATACAAGATAATTTGCTTATCATATTATGTTGCATATCATATAGACAAGCTAGTATAAACATTTTTAACCGAACATCTCACTCCCTCTCTGTAATGTTCTTGCTCTTTCTCTCACAAACACATGTCAAAAATTGCTTTGCTCCTATTTCTATATTTGGGTCTTCATTAAAAAGCTATCTTGCAAGGTTAGGATTCATCGCAAAGGCAATTAATCAGCAATCAAAGACAGAAGATTTTGCCCTAAAATGAAAGAAATCTTTCATGACTTCTGATATTTGTCTCAAACTGCATATCTTTGCCTAAATCGTACAGTCTGCATGTACCAGGCTTAACATTAATATAGTATCACACCAAGTGAGCCAGGACTGCCTCTAAAATGAGGTGCATGACACCCCTGGAGAGATCTGTCTATTTTCCCTTTGCACTCTTCATTTTCTCCACATTTATCATCATCCTGTTCTCCTTCCCTTTCGCTCATCTAGGTGGGCTGATTCCTTTCCATCTGCATATGCAGTACAAATGCAGCCGTAGCCCACAGAGGTCGATTAATATTAATGTCAGGCCCTCGTGAGGTGTCGGGGTCTAATTAGGAGGATCTTGTTACTGTAACGTGCTCACTGGCCTGCTGGGATGTGAGAGGGGACAGGACACCCACCCACCTCTGCGGCAGCCCCCGCAGCACTATGCGTTTAGCGGGGCTCTGCGTGTTCCAGATCATTAATGCAAAAACCGGTCCACACGCGCTCTGTGCTGTATCAACTCTGCGGAACTTTCCCGCTGTTCCGTTAATTAGAGATTCCGTTTCATGCCTTACTCTAGCGCCCTCTACATGGCTGAGAAATCCTAGTGTCCTCTCCTATTCTGTGACACAACTTGATCTCAAACTTACACAACCTCCTCGAAATGTTTTAAGACTATTTTATTTGAACGCCTCCACATTCCTGCTCTTCTGCATGAACTTTGTGATTACAGAGCTGTGGCGACCTCCTCCTTTCCTCCTCCCACTGCCTGAGTAAAGCTCCAGGCTCCTGCTGCTAGGAGGGGGTATCTCTCGGCTCCACGCATCGTCCCCTGCCTCGCTAACTCCGGTGGGAATTTTCTTCATGTCCTTGGTCTCTGATGCTATTCCCCATGGTATCCTCCTCTCAGCACCTGCCTTGTCTCTACCTCTCTTCCCCTCTCCTTGTTGTGCATATGCAAAGAGAGGCAGGCGCTCCCCTCAAATGAGCAGGGTCCCTGACAGCCTCATCAATGGCGTTGACAGAATAAGGACGAGGGGATGATGATCTGAGGAGAGCTTGGTGTTGAGGTGCAGCCTCCCCGTGGATTCATCAAGCCATCTGACACGCCTTAGCTGTGGCGCCAATTGCAGGAGTTATCCCGGGAGAGCTTTAGCCCTTTATCTGTGTGTCTCCATACCTTCCTAAGTGAATTTACATTTCAAAACAGCAGGTTTTCAATCACACAGGATCAGTACAGGGTCCCCCTTTATCATTAAGTTTACCATCAGTTAAAGGAGAGACTTACTTGACAGAATGGACGTGAAGTTTAGCGGGAGGAGGATTTCGCTGTTTGATGACTGAGTACATTGCATTTCCTCTCTCAAATTAGAGAGTCAAATGGTCAAAAGTCTCTGCTGCAGTACTGCAGTACTGAAGTACTAGCAACAACAAGTGCAGGATTTTATCTTCAAAACATTACAAAAATATATTTCTGCGTAAGGTGCATAGGGAATGCTAACAATGTTTCCCGAACTCTCTGCATGGTCTTTTTGCATGCTAAGCCCTTCATGCGGCAAACTGTGGTGTTTCACTGCATGTCTTATAGTATAACAGACAGCCTGTGGGGTGGTGAGAGTTCCCCCAGTGAGACCGGCTCTTATCTGATCATCCTGGCAGCCCCTCAATGAGATTATCAGCTCGGCCATTCATCACTCATGATCTGCCGATCAGCTGATCCTTATCCCTGTCCGTCCATGCTGTGACGGAGGTAAGGCTACGCGCTCTCAGCTGAGTGCTCAGTCATCTTAACGCTGTACGTTATTTAAACACTACAGAAAGCAAAGAACAGCATAATCATTAGGCCAAATATTAGCACAGGTGCCAGAACAGGTGTGACTGAATCTACTCCTATTGGATCTCTATATGTTTAAGACCCTCAGCCAGAGTAAGACATGCATATAAGAAGAAAAAAAAATCCAGTTAATTTTATATGAATGCCAGAGTATGAATTGCATTCCTACCAGTGGTGGGGAAGATTCTTTGAAACTGCAGCTGTCAAGCTACAAGCTACAATTTACAAAGAACAATTTGGCAAAATCGGCATGAAATGGAAAATCCCCTTATTTTCTAAATGTTTTCTAAATCTTATTGTGAATGATTAATCCATGCATGTTTCTTTCTTTCTTTTTTGAGCTTGTAATTTTAATCAAAATGTCATAACTCAGTCTTTCTGTGAAACAACAAACTTATCATTAGTCTGCTTAAACCCCACCCCTGTCTTACAATCAACTGCAAACTTGCGTTTAGATCTGCATCCATCCAATCAGCAACTGATCTGTTTCACTTGGACACACTATCACAATACTGAAGAGACGATCTGTCACAACTTTTGTTACATTGCAACTTTCAGGTAGTTACACTACAGAAAAGCTCTTTTGTTGACAAAGTAGCTACACTCAAACTCAAAAAATGCTGGGTTAAAAACAACCCAAGTTGGGTTGAAAATGGACAAACCCAGCAAATCAAAAATAGTGATTGCTACATTATTTAGTCAAATCATTGTGTTAAATATTATCACATTTCAATTTTGTGCATTTCTCCAAATTAGAAGATGCAAAATGCTTTCAAAGAATGATTTGAATCAGTGAATCTTTTTATTAACTGGTTTATTTGAAGTGTCTGAATGAAATGTATTCAAATGAACCATAATGCTTCAAAAGTAGCTTGTTAATGGAAAAGCTACTCTGTTATGAAAAGAGATGAGTTACTGTCATAAAATAGTTGGTGGCATCGCTGTTTTTAGTTTCTCGACTACACTGCATCACACCAGCAGACTTGAGCTGAAATCAGGTTTGTTGCAAATGCACTGAGAAAACAGTCATTCAGAAGTATCAAAGAAAACATCAACTTTGACTGAAAAGTAGGAATATTTTACACCCTCCTGCTTTGTTTTAACAAAAAAAAAAAAAAAATGTTTTTTCAAGAGTGAACTCTTAAGTGTCACTCAAGCAGAGCAAATTTAACATCTATTAATACCAACGCTAGACTGAACAAACCCACCAAACACAATATATTAAAGCTACCATATGTGAACTATTTGGAGTGACAGTAACAGTTGACTCAAGTGGTGTGCACTAATGTCCTCCTGAAGAGAGGAGCAAGAGCGAGAAAAAAACAACGATTCGGCACAGCTGGAGACACGTCAAGCATCATTTGCTTTTTCACATGATTAATTTGATTTTAATATCTCAAATCGAGGGCTGATTAATTTTGATCATATGTTAAAAACTATACACACTCCATTAATTAAAAGTTTTCTTTGAGTTGTTGGTGCAAAGTTTTGCCATGTGGATCAGTGTCGACCATGTGAGACGCCTGCACGTTACTTTATACTGCATGCGCAGTCAAGTTCAGAGCTGCTATGAGGCTTCAAGCTGTGAATGTCACTTAGGGGACCCAATTTTAAGAGTGAAAGCTGACCTGAGGTGCTCCCTGACTTCCCTTCTCACTTAAAGGCCTAAATCCAAGTTTAAAAGCCAAAGAAAAGTAGAGCACTGTCAACACTGCAGGTAATCCTTCACTAAAGTTCTTGATTTTGTGTTGTTTATGATGTTCAATTGGGGCATGACAGAGTAACCTTAGAAGATAAATGGCAGGAATGCATGATGAACATCTTTATTGTACATCAGAATGAAAAGGGCAGGCTTTATGTCACTGTGCCTGAGGCCTCCAGTGTAGGTCCAACACAGTCAGTAAAGAGTCAAGGAGGTTTCCCGCAAGAAAACAAAGCATTTGAGGAAATTATTATCTATTCTTACTAGGTTGTTTGATCTGTGTATTTAATCATTAGAAACTCAGTGGTGTTTACAATGAAAAGAAGTGATAAAAATGAAGACAGAAAGTTATGAAAAAAAGTTATGAAATGTTCTTTCCCATTTTTATATAAAAACACTTGTACCTAATAATATAATATAATATAATATAATATAATATAATATAATATAATATAATATAATATAATATAATATAATATAATATAATATAATATAATATAATATAATATAATATAATATAATATAATATAATATAATAATACTGCATGGTCACAAGTTCTGTTGTTACCAACATAGTTCAATGATTCAGTGTTTCTCGGAACCTGCAAACAGCATCACAATGTATGGCTGGAACTACAGCTCTTGACATAGAGGCATAGTTTATTGTTAGTATGACATGTGTCCTGAGCAAAATAAGTAAGCTAACATGTAGTAAAATCTATATCTTTCATTCCACTATTATTGAATAGTGCATGTGTTCTAGTAGCCAGAGTATGACACTGAACTAAATCACATTGAATCACACTGACACTGAACTGAAGTAGTCCTCAGATGCCATGTAATTTGATCTCAAACTGATTAATTAGAAGCTATAGGTTGTTTGCAATCACGTGGTTCTGGTGGCGCACATTGTAAAAAAAATCCCAGTAAAATTTACAGTAAAAAACTGGCAGCTGTGGTTGCCAGAACATTACCGTAAAAAATACAGTAGCAACGTAAAAAAAAAAATAAAAAATCTGTCAAATGTACGGTAAAATAACATATTTCATTAACTGATATAATGTTAATTTACCAACCTAATGAAGTACTAATATCTGTTTTGTACCTTTATAATACACTGACAGTCACCAAACACAGTGCTGATAAGAGTCACATGATGAATCAAAGTTCGTCACAAGCAGATTTTCCACAAGCTTAGAAGGACAACACTAACATATAAAAGGTGCACACAGTGTCATTCACACACACACTAACACCATCATGGTAACATGCATGAAATTTTTAAATTCAATAAACATTAATTTAACAACATTAGATGTAACATAAAACCCTAATGTACATAACTGATTAGAAAAAAATGAGAAAAAATATTAAGAAACAGAGTTATTTCAATGAAAATATATCAAATGTGAAGTGTCATGCAGGGAATTGTGGGAATGTCAATTTACGGTTTTTCACTGTAAATTTTACAATGAATTGTTATTTTTCACTTCCAAAAACAAGCAGTATTTTACCGTAAATGTACCGTTAGATCTATTACAGTTATTCACCGTATATAGTATGGAAACTTTCTGTAAACTTTTCGACGCAGCATTTTTACAGTCTTTTACTGTTAAAATCACATTCATTTTTACAGTGCATGAAATTAATGTGGAGGGTGAGCAGTGAAAATTAGAATGGAGGAGATGCAGAAAAGTTCATACTCTGCTGATTTAAAAGGTATAAACAGAAAATCACAACATATTTTGGACGTGAACCTTCTGTTATGAAGAGGAGCGATTTTTCTACTGAACTGAAAGACTTGACTGCCATCAAGGAGGTAAATACAGGTAAATGTGAAGCTGCCGTCACGCCGCGTTCAGTTCTAGTCTGGTTTGTTTATATAGCGATGCCTTTCTGCTAGTGAAGTTAAAGGCAGTATTTTGATTTTCTGTCATGATTGTGAAAAATGTCGCCATTTTAGGTAATTTATGCTGAATCGAGAACTGCAACAGGAGCTCACATCATCATTCAGGGGAAAAAATGGACAGACCTTTTCTACGTGTAAAAACACACTAAGGGAAGCTGGTTGAGGAGGTGACAGGGAAACACCGTATAGCAAATATAATAATGTCACTGATTGAACCCACTCCCTATCACTCAATAAAATAATCATAATAATAAATGTGGTGTAATAATTAATAATAAAAACTGTAAAAAAGGCTGTCCACTGAATGCCCCTCCGATTCTCCTCTGTGGTCTTATGGGAAAGTGAATATTTACAAAGAAAACATTAAAACTATAGTTACATTTACACCCTTCCAACAAAGAAATTGATCAACATCTGTCAGCCATAGTTGCCAAGTGCGCTTATAGTACACGACTTTGGGCTTCTTTTTTTGGCAAGTCGCGTTAAAAAATCACGGGTCGCTTGTTGCGTTTTTTTGGGCTTACTTTAAAAAATGTGGTTGTTTGTTAAGAAAATATGATAAGAAACTTTGTTTCTTTACATTTATGTCACCGTTTTCTCCAATACATTGATTGACACTGTCTGCTCACAGCAAATAGCCAATCAGTGCAATAATACAAGCGCTGTAATTCGTCCTCCCACATCCCACCTCCTTCTCCCCCTCATTGGAGAAAAATATTGTTCAACATGCAGGAATGTGACGTTGTAAATGCAAGTAATGACAATAGATGTAAATAGATGCATAATGTTACATTTTCACAATGTGAGCACCAACAGAGATGGACAGAGATGGAGAGGAAACATGGACAGTGCAGGGAGGAAAGGCACAAAAAAAACTGTATAATGTATTTATCATTACAGGTTATAAAAAAAATAAATAAATAAAAATTAATACTAACAGTAGGTATGGTTTGAATTCATTTTATTACAAATATGTGGCTATATTACAGTGCTCCCTTAGTCTATTTCACGGTTACAGTGTGTGTGTGTGTGTGTGTTCACTTCTCACTGCTCCTAATGTGTGTGCACTAACTTGGATGGGTTAAATGCAGATGACAAATTCTGACCATGGGTTACCATAACTGGCCTTCACGTCATTTTTTCTTTTCCATCTCCAAACCTATTCTGTTCAGCTGATTGAAGGATATAGTGCATACCCTGCTTTGTTGTAATTTGATGATTTTTTAAAATAACATGTGTTTTTGTTTTCAAACTCCAAGTGGTTTCAGTTTAATATAATGCAGGCTCATTTATTGATAATAAATAATTGATAATAAATAATATTGATGATAATAATTAATATAATAATATTGGGCTTGTTTTGGTCTTGTTTTTGAAGCTGCGGTTGCTTATTTGTCTCCTGAATGTTGTCAACTGTGCTGTCAGCTTGTTGAACACATTTTTTATTTGGACTTTTTCTACCATATGATGGCTGAAGCAGCAGCACGTGACACTGTTCGCACGGTGACCAGATCAACATTATGAACGGAATTCTACAAAACTGAAGTGAAAACACCAAATGATCATGATAAAATATCTTCTCTTCCCTGCAAATGAGACCATGAAGAATGTGATTATTTAACAAAGTCAAAAAACAAAAAAAGGTAAGCAGGTATCCATATTAATTTCAGTATCAGCAGATGCAAAATGCTATAAAAGGTGACAACTTTTAAATTTAAAAAACTATGTTTCGTAAAAGATAAAAGCTCATTTAGGCTTCTCTGTTTGATAGATTTGAGCAACAATAAACGATGCAAAACATACGAATTTTGAGTTTGTGATAGGATTCCTATATAGAAAAATCACTCCTTGCCCTCCAGCCGCATTTCGCGTGCAGCAATGACGTCATGTGCAAACAACCTATTACTTCACCACCTGCGTGATGTCATTTATGACAGTTCTACATCGTTGAACTAACGTGGTTCAAACTATGGATGTGCAACAAAGTTCTGCCATGAAACTCTAGATGGCATTGGCTGATAGGTCCTTAACTCAATCTGCTTGCAATCATCACATCATTCTCTATAGGGCATTGGTGACTGGTTCCTGCTGTTTAATCAGCCAATGAGTTTCCTGCTTAACTTCAAATACTTGGTCTTCACTGCAGTTCAGAAACCCTCTACCTCCTCCAACTCCACCTGTACAGATCTGCTACGGGTAATTCATGTATTCTATATTGTACAGCAGCAGCATGTCTTGTGTGTATTGGCAGTAGCATGTTTTGTACTCTCTCTGCAGCAGCAGCAGCAGCAGCGTAGCAGATCTATTCCGCCAAGATCAAACCTATCAAAATTGTCATATCCATTACCATGCCAAACACTCTGAGAGTTGTCATGACAGAGCTACTCTTACTACAGCCTAGAGAAGTTTATGGATTGCAGATCACTGCAAAAAGCACAGCTACCTGATAGAAGTAATCATTACTGGATACGCACCTTTTTGTGTAAGTCCTAAAAAAGCTCTGTCCTATAAACTTGATGCACTGATAAGCCTACATGGAATCTACAAACTTTTCAGATTTTGCACAATGTGCTTGTGGCAGAAACCAGAATTCTGCTGAACACACATTTTGGTTATTAACAAGAAGGACAACTGCATTCTATTTTCAGAAAACCTTTGCTGTGTGAAAGGAACCTCTCTGGACAACAAGTTGTCTGTCATGTCAAGTAATGCTCATGTGTGTTGCATTTTTTCCCCCTTTGGGGTTCCAGTAACTCACAAAGATGCAGATATAAGCTGTGCATCATCATCTCTGCTCTCATTAATTTTGTGGTCCCTGCATGACCCAAATGCTGCGCTCTTTACTATAAATAAAAAATTCTAATTATTTTAAATTAAGATTTGTTGGATGATTTAGCTCTTTTAGTAAATAATACTTGCTAGTCTTATGGACATCACCATTTTAGATATTTATTTAAAGGGTAACACATAGTTTCTGCCAATTAATCTTGAGTACCTATATAAAGGAGACCAGCTAGTAGTCGCTGTGCGAGTAAACCTCACTCCTCTGATCTCAAGAGATGCTCTAGCGATTGATGCTAGAGGTTGCAGCCTTTAGCCTCCTCGTTAGAGCGTCCAACTCCCACGCCAGAGACCCAGGTTCAAGGCCCGTGCAGAGCGGGGCAAGTAGGACCTGGATAGAGGGGTTACATATAGAGTAGTATTGCATCCTTCATATCTGCGAAAAGTCTTTGGTTTTATCATAATTATAAAAGATAGATATGCTGTACAGAGTCTGAAAAAGGCTATCTTTCCCTCACAACCAAAAACACACTCCTTTGGTGACGTTGTTGTACACTTATCAGGGAGAAGTGCCCATACAAGGAATTCCATACTTATTACGTGATAAGGGCCATACTCAAAAAAACAAACAAACAAACTCTGAAACATCTGAACTCTGAAACTCTGTATTTGGCACAGAAATACTCTGTCATACCTCCAACTTGTGTTTTCCCTTCCCCCCAGTTGCAGTTTTAATAGTTTGTTGATCCATGTACCTTCTGATAATTTGTTTTCTTGTTTTTGTCTTCCAAACCAAAAAACGAAGAAACCATTCATTTATCACATGTTCGACCATTCTCATGAACATCAATAAACAAAAAATATTAACAAAATTGTATAACATTCTGAAGAACTTTGTGAACTTAGGCTTTTCTATTTAACACTGCCATTGTGATATCTCTGAAGAGAACTACAAGCTTACGTGAGGAAGACCATTTTTGATAAGGTATAGACAATAAAAAAGCCTCAAGGGCAAGTGGAATGCAAAATTGTCACAAGCAATGCATGTTTCCTTGGCATCTTCAGCAGAAGGGCTAATTTCCTACATCATTAATTGCTGAATAGATTGCCTGTTGAATTCTTAATATGTTGCCAATGTGTGTTTGTCATTACAAGGTTGGCAGAGAGCAAACGGGTCAGCCTTCAGTCAGTCGGCCTTGGTTTACCATCAGTGAAGCAAAAGACAAAGCTTTTCAACATTTGTTTTCAACACCTGGCACCCTTTTTGGTCCTCTTAAACAGCCTTCATAATTGTAGAGATGGCAATGAATGAAGTGGCTTGCACATGTATAGGTCTTTTAAAATGTTTTGTCCATCCAACAAGCACCATTTAACCAAAGACCCTGATTTGGGTTTACCTGTAGGAGTCGAGCGTTTCAGAATCCATTTTAATGCGTAAGTAGGGGGCTTTAGGTTTAATTCATATTCAGTGACTTTGCATGTTTTAAGCTCTATGCAAATATTATTGGATTTTCAAAGGATTTGATGGATTTTCTCTGGATTTTCTCACACAAATGTTGGCAAAAATAGAGTGAAATATCTGCCTCTTTGTGAGGAAGATTTGCATGCATGAAATATTTTAATGAAAGCTTCCCCCAGTCCTCACAGGAGAATAGGATTTGATTTCAAAATATCATCGTTTTGGGGGGCTGGGCGTCATATACAGAGGGGACCTATGTGCCACCCTACTTTTCAAACACATTAAACACTAACCTTTAGTACCTTTAGCACATTTTCCTGTTATTTACACAGAATGAAGGCCCACAGTAAACACTTTAGACCCGGCACAAAAGAATAAACAAAACGGAGTACAGAAAGTATCACAATGTAACATTAATGACTTTAATAATGGACATATGGTAATGTTCCTTATAACGGCTGTATCCCAAATTGCACTAAAAGTACTTGACTCTTTAGCAAAACAGTGTGGCAGTATTGGGAATACTACACAATTTTTCCTCTATCTGATCATCACCATCGTGTTTTGTTTTGTTGGTGACTTTTCGTTTGCTCTGTGTCTGTGTCTTCATTTCCCGTGATTCCCAGTAAAGGCTATTTGAAGTGCCCAGTCCATCCCAGAGCCAGGAGCAGACCTCTGCCTTGTAAATCTGTGGTCCGCAGATCCAGTTTCCTTCTGAGTCCCCACCCTCGAGTCTTCACCTTTGCCTACTGCCGGGAGATCTGGATGTTCTGGTCCCATCTAGAAATCTTCCTCCAATGTTCCTCCCTGACTGCCTGGTCCCCTGCTAGTTATGTCCAGTCCACTGGATCCATCGGCACTACTGGTGTTGTCCAGCTCCTCGGCTCTGCCCCAGCCACTAGCTCATTGCATCTTTTCAGCACCACCTCAGACTTCCCCTCCACCAGCGCAGCATGATGCTTAGTCCCCGATTACATCTCGGGCCTCCAGGCCCATGTCTCCACCTCGGCCTGTTAGTCTGTTGGCTCTGCTCTGCTCCGGCTCTGCACTCCCTCGACTACGGTATGGTCTGCCAGCCCTAGGACTCCTCCTGGCTTCCTCGTCCCTCCAAATCAGCCTCAGTCAGTTTTCGCTCAACTTCCACCACAGAACTTCCAGGTCTACAGCTGCGCCTTGACCCTCCATCCCTTCAGCTACTCTTGGCCTCTCCTTCCCTTCGGCTCCACTCCCTCTGTTGGTGCCACGGTCTGCCGAGACCCCATCTCTGCATCAGAACCACAAGCCAGCAACTACACCTTGGGCTTCTGGGCTGTGGAATTCACACTGGTCCGTTGGCCTCTCTGCTCTGCAGCTTCCTCCATGAAGCCTGGTTCCTCCTCCGTTGATCGGTCCCCAGGTTCCACCCAGCCCTTCAGCCAAAGCTCTACCCTGGCTCCTCCCACCATGGTGTTTGTCTCCTCCGACTCCTCCTGGTCCCTGTTCATCACCAGCTCCATGACCACTTCTAAAGCCCCCTCCCTCCCCCCTCAGTTGAACATTGTATAGTGTGAGGATGCCCTTTTTCCTTATTATGACAGGGGTAAGATGTCACCCCCACCTTTAATTTTTGTCTTGTTAATATGTCACTCAATTTCATTTTAGCATCTCATTTATTAAAAGGCAACACATGCTTGACTTTTCATTTGACCACCAAAACTTGTGAGATTTATTATTATTTTTATTATTAAAAAGTTTTTATTTTGAAGTGTAAAAGGGTAGATATAGGTGGTATTTTTATGTATTTAATTATAATTCAAGTTAATGGATGAGTAATTATTATATAATTACATGTTTTTATAGATGTAACTTTTTGACTCAGATACTGTTATTTGATTTGTCTGTTTTAGTTTCCAGCTAAATTGTAAAAATGCATTCATTTGTACAGAATATTTCATTCAGTATTTTACATGACACCTTAAAAAAAAATAAACTATGTCATATGCATATTT
Source organism: Chanodichthys erythropterus (assembly GCF_024489055.1). Taxonomy (NCBI): domain Eukaryota; kingdom Metazoa; phylum Chordata; class Actinopteri; order Cypriniformes; family Xenocyprididae; genus Chanodichthys; species Chanodichthys erythropterus. The sequence goes on along the minus strand of NC_090224.1, from coordinate 25,031,651 downwards.
ATTATATTCTTTTTTTTTAACTTAAATTGCAAAAAATCAGATGACAATTAGACCGTGCCTACTCAGATTTCTATCTTAAATTCTACGGATGGATGGTATGAAAACTGAAAGAAAAATAGCGATTCACTTGCACTGGCACAACCATGATTGAACACTATTGTTCTCTGCATGATTATGAGTTTAGATATTTTAGTGATGAAAAAAATAAAACAAGAAGGAATCTTTAGAAATATGTGTCACGAGATCTCGCGAGACTAAAATGTGACGAGATTTCTTGTCGAGGCAAAAAGTAGTAGTCTCATGATATTGCCATGACAGAGTGTTAGGATGATTAGGAAAGAATATGCCACCGCTACGTTTACATTTCGCCTCCACTGTCATTTTGCTTTGTATTTAAATAACAAACATATTTACAGAGTTATGTGCGATCGTGAAAGTGAAAGTAAACCCGAGCGCGCATTCAAACGCGATTTCAATACCCTGCATTTTGAAAGCGGCTCCCTGATGAATGCAAATATTTCTCAATATGAAAGCTATTTTAGGCTGGGCAGTGTAGTTGTAACCATCTCTTGATCTGTATCAAAGAAAAATTTGGCCTTTGCACTTTGAATATTGAAAAAGTGTGATTATGGTTGCACTTATTGTAAAGTGTTACCATAAAAATGAATAACAGTTTTCTCTTAATCTTAGCACAAACAATAAGGTTTCATTTGTTAACATTAGTTAATGCACTGTGAACTATCATGAACTAACAATGAATGACTATTTTTATTAACTAACATAAACAAAGATTAATAAATACTGTAGCACATATATTGCACATTTCTAGTTGATGTTGGTTAATACATTAATGTTAATAAATGAGACCTTATTTCAAAGTGCTACCATTTTTATTTATACTGTTTTTATTTCTATGATCAGTTTGTGGAAAGTAGTTCAGTTAGTTGTAGTTGTAGAAGCTCATAAATCATGTGCAGTGAGGTCTGAAGAGACTGAAATCATACAGAACAGAAGTCAGTCAGTTGAGTTTGTGGCAAAACCTTTTACAGTACTTGAGTATTGTTGTCTTTTATTGCATATGATAATTAATACTCAGAACTGAATTGACATTCATTACAAGATGATTAGTTAAAACATTTCAAATACACCTGCAGAATATTTTTTCTAGTCATGAATTTCACCATTGAGGATTTCTTAAAAATAGTGTGTAAAAATCTTGTCTTGTCTTGTCTTGTCTCGTGAACTCAATCTCGAGTCTCGTCTTGTCTCGTGAGATACCTGTCTCGTCACACCCCTACTATTTAGACATGAGAACCAGAATGCCTGCAGACTCACAAGACAAAACACAAGACATTCCTAGGGTTCACCTCTCTGTGGTAAAGACTGGGATAACATATTTTTATGTCAGCTCTCACACTTACACCCCACAATGTAATAAACGGGCACTCACCAAAAGATGAAAAGTTGATTAGTTGGAGAACATGGGTGGGAACAAGAGTTTAGAGAAAGGAAGTGACTTGAATCATATGTAAAGATCCAAGTGGAGGTTCACAAAATAACCCCAGACCAGTGACACAGAGGAAAAATCCAATCAGTATTTTCTAGGATTCCCATTATATTGTTGAATAATTTTTAACTGTGTAGTCAGTGATTGTTTTTTTTTTGTTTTGTTTTTTTTGTTTGCTTGTTTTTTTCTTGTATGACAGGGGAACAACTATGTACAAGAAGTCAAAAAGAAGAAATTAAAGAAATAATAGAAATTAATGTTTTAGCATTATTATAACTTTGTTACAGTGTAATTACAATGTAATAATAACAACTTGCACTTATGTTTTAGTTGTTTTTAATTACATAATGCATTGTTTTTATTGTAAATATAATACATTACTAATTTATTATTTTTTTAAAACCTTTATTCTTTTTTATTGACAAACATATAGTTGACCTCAAAGCTAACAGACATTGATTAAAAGCTGCAAAGCTCCTATTTTGATTCAGTGGGGTTCTTAATGGGGAAGTGTGTTATGTTTTGACTGCACCACAAGTTTAAAATCAGACTACAAAGGTCATAGTTCTCTCTGCATATTAAGCTGGAATAGGGGAGTATGAAAAAATTTAACTTTAAAAATGTAATTTAACTTTTAATGCCTTATAATCTAAATCTGTAATCTAAAACCATTTTATCACACCAGTAAAGTTTCCCAAATCTGAGTAAAAGGGCAATGTAGCATTTTTAGAGGCTGTCTGAATTCATCTTAACGCTATGACTGTTCTGTGAAGAGTCCTCTGTCGCTGTACACTAGGCAGGTGAGGAGGAATAGAAAAGTCATTGTGTTGAGTTGAAGTGTGTTTATCATCTTCCATAGAGAGCATCTCAAACAACTAACTTGTGTTTTTATGTATCCAAAAAGCCCCTCCTGAAGTGGAAGTGAACTCTGAGAATAATGTGCTTGGTTGTGAGAAGCACAGGTTGTTAAAAGTAAGATGATGGTTTGGATGAGAGTGCCATATAGTGAAAGGAATGCTAAGGAAACTTGCAGAAGACTGAACGTCTCAGGATTGTAGAAGATAATAGTCAACAAGCTGTACTACAGAGGGGCATTAAAGCAACAAGATTCAATACATACGTTTTAGTCCATCTGAAATTGTTTTGTTTAGAAGTCACTCTTCACAGATCAAAGAACATCAGAGGTTTCTATTTTTGCTTCTCACAAAGAGGACAATGTCACAAAGAAATCAAATAAAAACAAAAACATGAATTAGTAAATGGAGAGAGATTTTTTTAAAATATATATAGTTTCATAGATGTGTTGCTCCAAATATTTCTGTCTGCAGTCTTTTTTCTTTCTTCTCTTTTAAATAGCATAGGTTTTGATAGTAATATGCAGTATGCATACATTATTCATTGCATGGGATTCTATATTCCATAATGCAGTGCTGTTTGCTCAACATTTTTAGTGTGACAAATGAAAAAGAAGCAACAACCACTCATTTTATTTAGTTCTTATTTAAGGTGTCAAAAGTTAAAGCATTTTTCCAAAAATTATTTTAAAAATGCTAAATCTTGTGATGTGACAGCGATGTGGTATATTATTGTTTGAAACATAAATGCTGCATACTACTTCACGTACTAATAAACAGTGTTGGGAGTAATGCATTACACGTGTTACATGTTACGATTTTATTTTTAAATCATCACTTTTAAATTTACAAATAAATATCTAAGTTACTTTTTCAAATAAGAAACGCAAGTTGCTTTGTTTTCTCATGTATAGACAGTTCCCCAAGTTGAGAGAAATTGAGATTAAGTGCAGAGGCGCTGTGAGCGCTGTGTGTAAACATGTTGTTTATTGTAGTTCTAGACTAAATGTGAGCAAGCATACATCTCACTTGCACAAAATCAGATAAAGTACTTCTAAAAATGAATAAAAACAGTCAAATGCAAACCTGCAATAATTAAATGTTAAATTACATAAATATACTTTATGTATTTAATCTCACTTTATTAACAAATGTCTTTGCTGCTGACCTTTTGATATACTAATAAGCAAAATTACTTTATATAAACATCACATTTGTGTTTAATTTTTGTTGTTGTTTTTATTGCTGAAGTAAGTGAACTTTTTGTTATTAAAAAACAAACAAAGAAGCACAGCCCAGGTGAGAAAAAAAATATTGCAAAAGTAACAAGACATTACTTTCCATAAAAAGTCACTTAGTAACACAATTAGTTACTTTTTTAAGGGAGTAAAACAATATTGCAATGCAATACTTTTAAAAGTAACTTTTATCCTAACAGTGCTATATTATACACAGTTTGAAGATTCTTTCTTTTTTTCTTTCTTTCTTTCTCTTTCTTTCTTTCTTTCTTTCTTTCTTTCTTTCTTTCTTTCTTTCTTTCTTTCTTTCTTTCTTTCTTTCTTTCTTTCTCAGAATGGCATACTTTCTGTATTTTTGAAAAAAAGAGAGAAAAAAGTAGTATGCAATGTAATACCAAAATAATATTTTCCAAAATCTTCAGCACAACCAGTGAACATTGTGTGAAATGCTAAAAACCAAAATTCAATGTGCTTGGTTCAACCAGACCTTTCAATATCATAGTGATGAATGAAACAGAGGCAATATCAATGATAATCTTTTTTACTCATAATTTGATCAAACTGCCAAAAGTTAAATATTTTTTTAATATAAATTTCCATTAAAATTTATTTAAAAAAATAATAATTCGCAGTCTGACCAAATCATCAGGTCGACAACTGTGTGACAGCAGCGTAACATACTTCTTTTTTCAAGGATTACCATTGCAGATCACAGACTACTTCATGTACAATAAGTTGTTTAACAGATGTACTGTAGTATGCAGTTATTTACCTCACTCCAATCAATCAGTTATTCTTTCTTTCTTTCTCTCTTTCTTTCTTTCTCTTTCTTTCTTTCTTTCTTTCTTTCTTTCTTTCTTTCTTTCTTTCTTTCTTTCTCTTTGTTGGCTTTCATAGTTGGCTAAATGTCTTTTCCTTCCTTTGTGCTGTCAGTCTATCTTTGAATCAAAAGTCTTCACTCTGGCTGTGGTTATTTACAACTGGCAAATCTGCATTTCTCATATAGATCTGTCTGCCACTGATTTTAATATCAGTGATGTTTCCCACGACACCTTTTGTTTTATTATGCATTATGAATTTCTCCTTCTCGCCCTTCATCTTCTCAAATCCCTATCCCCACGCCGAGGATTATGAGGCCAACTATTTTATCAGGAGGGGCGAGATTTATCATTTCAATCTCATTTCAATAAATAAAATAATCTCTCTTCTCTTAGAAGTGACAGCAGCTAATGCTATTTTGTCATCATTAGACTGAAACTTTGCAGACAGAGCTTGAGTGATTTCAGAGCCGTGGTGTAACTTTGATCTCGGCGGCCATCGTCAGTTTTGTGCACGTGTGATAATGGCATTATCCATTCTGCTGCTGTTAAAATACATTCCAAACAAATTCACTTTGCATAGCACTTCAGTCGCATCAGACTTTCTTGTATTTAGATGATTCTAATGGTCTGTGGCAAATCACCACAATAAAAGGTGATATGATGACCTTGTTTCAATGCTTGTTCCCTTAATGGTCTTCCATGCATGTGCATGTATTCTGTTATCTCCCTGTCGGAACGGCTTCACAAAAACGAAGCTGTCAAATCCTCTGCTCGCGAGCGCATTGAGAAACAAGGCCGACCATCAAAACGCCATTTTTTATTTTAATTGCTATCTCCTTTCCTCCCATTTCTTCGTTTTTCACCCCCAGAGCAAATCAAAGAAAAACGGGGGGCAAGCTGACAGGAAAACAATTGCGTTTCAAATTGAAGTCCCAGCAGAGTATGTTCAGTTCCTTAACCTGACATCCGTTTTTCCCACACACATCCTGTAAAAAAAGAAAGAAAGATAGAGAGAGAGAGAGAGAGAGAGAGAGAGAGTAAAAGCTACCAAAAAAGAAAAAACAAAAAACAAAAAAAGACAGACGTCTCTAAGAAAGAGGGACCGTCCTTTTGAATATGTGTTTTCTGTTTATCATTAGCTGACTGGGTGCTTCATCATTCTGTGAAAATCCCTATCTGCTGAACATAAGGCTGCGAGACAGCAGGGAATCAATCTTTTGTGCTTGGGCAGATAAACACAGGACGCAATCAGGGGGGAGACGGAGGCATGAAGCCGGGCGCAGGACTCACGCCGCTGGTGATGGATGGAGGAAGTAAAAGTGTCAGGATGGCATTATGCAAATAGGGGAGGCATCCGAGCATCGCCCTGGTGATTATGGGAGATGGGGAGAGCAGCCCGTGGTCCCCCTGGCATCGCTACTGCCCGCGTTTGCTTCCTCGCTTTCTTTTTTCCCTCCTTTACTCATTAGCTGTGCTTTTATTGCTCTTTTTAACTGGCTCTGTCATTGTTTGTCAGTAAGAGCCACTGTGGGATCAGTGAATACATGGATTATTTGCTTACGGGGGAGTGGGTTTCACCAAGCGCTTGAACTTGCACTCTGTGTTTCAGGTAGGTCAGAGGTCACAATGCTTTGAAGGTGAAACATGGTGTCAAAGTTGATGAGCTCCAGCATTTGGCCCCTATTGCCAATAAGACACTATTATGTGGCCAAAATCATTTTATTAAATCAAATATTTTGAAATGAACACTGAAATTGTCGATATTTGTGTTTGCTTGACAATGCAAACATCTGATCTAGTATTTAAGCTGCTTCTTCTTCTTCTGAGAACAAATTTACTAACAGTAACTCGTCCTTGAGCATTCCAACTATGGCCACCAAACTCAGCAGAGACCCTCAGGATGTTCTGACTGTGTATTTTAGATTTTTCTAACTGATCAGACTTACAATTTTCCTAAACCGGACAATCAGATCTACAAAAAAATCCTGTAGACTTTCATTGAGGGGGTCAAAACTTTCAAACAATGTCTCTTATACTGTACTCTTCATTTTAGACATCCATCCTTAGCAAAGCCTAAAAACTTGCTTGAACATGCTTCAATGTGCTGAAACATGTTAGAAAGAGGGTAGCAAAATGCTAAACAGGCTAGCAATGTGTTAAATCATGCTAACAACATCCTAAAACATGACAGAAACATGCTAGAAACATGTTAAATCATGTTAGCAGCATGTTAAAACGTAATAGTAACATGCTAATACATACCAGCAATGTGCTAAATCATGGTAGCAACAATGGTAGCAGCTTCGTCAAAACAACATCAATCTAGTTCATTATAGTATACATAGTCGGTGTTTCAATGAGGGGCCTGCAACTGCCCAGCAATTGCGTTTGAGATTATCAGGAATGCTAACAGACAGATAGCTTTCTACAGATATAATAGACGCCCTAGGGGTGAAATAATTAAACCAAAATACTTGACTGAGTAAAAAGTTTTAAACTGAACACAAATACAATCTAATTTGATGGCCAACAGGTTAACATTTGGCATACAGTCAAAAGCAGATCTGATCTGATACTGCAATGGCAAGACATGGCTGACAAACATCTGAAATGAGACCGCCACAATTTCTCTTCGAAACGTAATTTCCTGCTGGTGTCATTGTGAGGTGTAGCCCGAGGGAAAGAAGAAATGACACGACTTCTTCTCCTGCAGCACAGTTAGTATAAGCGTCAAACACCCACCACCCAAGGAGGATACTGCCATATGGCTTCCTCTGCTCATCTCCTCTAAACTATTTTCCTGGGAAAACACTTTGAAAATTAGTTAAATTGGTTTTATAGTTACCTCATTCCTGCATAGTGCAGACCTTCTTTCTTTATCTTCAATTATTTTTTTCTGGTTTTAATGTATACCAGGGGTGTAATGGTACACAAAAATGATGGTTCGGTACGTACCTCAGTTTTGAAGTCATGGTTCGGTACAGATTCGGTACAGCAGGGTGAGAAAACAAAACAAAAAATTGTCTTTTTTTTTTAATTGATCAATGATTTACTGAACCAACTGTGTCTCTGTCTTTAAATGTATTAAATTATTATTAAAATTTAAAATTTTGATTAAAAAAAAATCTATCTCTGCGAATGCTGTAATCTATTAGGGAGCCCTTACTTGCACATTACTATAATAAAGGTTACAATTAGAGCCCAAATTATTAAATTCAGCTGCTATTTATTTTTAGATATAATCATCAACACTCAAATAATAATAAAAAAAATGTATGTATTGTAAACATGTAAATTACACATAAGTTAGTTTTTTCATGAACTTCTGTTTCTCCAATTCATTGTTGAAAAATAATCAGGATTTATTTAGGCCTTAAAAATATAAGCTAATATAGTGCATATGTTTAGCGAAACAGTACATATCTCTAGCGAACTAACAAGCTGTACTTGACACTGAATGGCTTTTCTGAGATAAATGTAATACTACGTGACATATTGTTTACAAACTATTTTACTGACATCTTTCCGCGGTTGAAACACTGATTAAGCAATTAAACGAGATATGATACGTTTCAGTAATCTGTATCTTTCAACATACCTTCATGTTCATTCTGCCATTTGAACTGAGGTGCTTACATAGCGATCAGTCACGCCACATCAAAAACCATCAAAATGGCATTAATTGTTTAAATTTCCTGATAAAATGGACAGATTTTGAAAGATGACACTTTGTTTTTTCATCAAAAGTAACAAAACAGAGCTTATTGTGCTTATTGGTGGTTAATGCTGGTTAAAATAGTGTGGATCACCTGTGACTGACTGTATTTGTCGCCTAACTGCATGAACTGAACCGTGACGTCCGTACCGTGAATGTTCGGAACGAATACATGTTACACCCGAAATGTATACTATTTTGTCACAGACATGGCCGGCTGTGACTTGTCCTTACTTACTAGCCCAAGTTAGTAGCCCAATTCTTAAAAACCCACAATGAACATTTGGAGTGTGTGGATTTCCAAGCATCTCATAATTAAATAAAACAGGCTGCATGACTATGAGGAATGATCATTGTCATAGGTATTTGGATATGTAGACTTTTCCAAAAGTCCCACATATTTCTAAAATAAACATCTAAATAAAATAAATTAATATATCAATCCTTTTTTTTTTTTTTTTTTGTATTCCCCCTATGATTTATACATCGGAATTTCTACGGTAACAGTGTTAAATGTACACTATCGTTTAAAATTGGGGTCAATAAGATTTTTTTTTAAAGAAATTCATAATTTTATTCAGCAAGGATGTATTAAATTGAAGTGACAGTAAAGACACAAACTTTCTAATTTAAATAAATGCTGTTTGTTTTTGTTTTTTTACTTTCTATACTTTCTAAGAATTCTAAAAATCATTTTCAACTTCTTTAATAATAAGAAGGATCATGTGGCACTGAAGGCTGGAGTAATGATACTGAAAATATAAAACAGTTCTTCAAAAAATGTAATAATATTTCACAATATTACTGTTTCTACTGTATTTTTGATCAAATAAATCAAAAAAAAAAAAAAAAAAAAAAAAAAAAAAAAAATAACCGACCACAACTTTGAAGTAGAAGTGTAGGTCATATGACTGAATATCATACACATATTCGATTTAAAATTCCATTAAAAAGTTTACCATGCCCATCCACAAGACAAAAATTTGTCTCATCACTAAGTAATAACATGGGATGATACTCTGATCAAGTTGGATGGTTTAAGGTATCTTTCATGTCAAAAGCACAGACGTTATGTACTAAAGGGAAGGGGTTTATTCAAAATATGAGCATGAGCAATAATGATAATAATGACGCTTGCCTTAGCAAACACCACTAATGATAAAATAAGTATTCGCCATTTCACCATCAGAGAGATCTGAGAGGAAGGACCGGCCCTCTCTACACCCGTTCCAGCAGAGTTACCGTAACATCTTGCCCTTTCTGTGCACATGAGAATTTCTGCATAATTAACATAGTGGAAAGCCCACCCCTCAAAAAATGAATCCCATCAGGTGTAATAGTTTTTCCATTAACACAGAACAACCTCCAATACCACCACTGAGCTGTTTCCAGCCACAAGCCTGAAGCTGCCAATCGCGCTCCCTCCAGCTTTGGCACTCTCCACAACACACAGACAATACTACTCTGTTTCGGCAGATTGGATCCATTTGCATCGGACAACTCCTCTGCATATAGATTGATGGGTTTAATCAGCGAATCAGGGAGAGCGCTCAGACATCAATCATTGTCAGCCCTGTCTTTTATTCGTTGCCTGCGTTTCCTTGCTCCGACTCATCAGCGAGAGCAGGTTCAGGCGGAGGAACCCAACCTGTGATGAGAACAATAGCTCCTCCGGCGCTCCGGGGGGAATTTCTACGGCCCATGCAGATGAGGAGAGGACAAATCACCAGAGAGGACTCAGCCAGCCATTAAACAAAAGGAGCAAGTCCTGAAACTGGGAGAATCAGGGAGCCGAAGGTGATACACATCAGAGCGAATGGAGCCGAGAGAGTGTGCGTGTCGATGAGGGGCTAGTACAACGTATAAAAATTCAGCAGGCTCGGTATTAAAATGATTAATTAGAATCCGATCGCTTTTAATGGGTATGACAATGACTCCTATCACATCCAAATTCTCCCACACATTAGGCTATGACACAGTCTTTTGCAATTAAAATTAATTTCTGCTGATTTGCATTGTGTCAAATAGAAAAGTGTTAAAGGCTCATTTCAAAGTACCTGTGAGAAAGTAACAAAATCCTCTCCTTGACTTTCTCACATGCGTTCCAGACATTGTGTTGATTGAGGTCTTGTTTTTTTTTTTTTTTGCAGTCTTGCCCTCCCTTGATGCAGCATGTATATATAGCAGGTGATAATTAAGTTGTGATGGCATTGTGTTCTGAACCAGGTTCCATGATCCAGACCTTCCCTAACGGTGTCAAAGTATAAACTTACCTGTCACACTTCCACTAGGGTGACACCCTCAACGCCTTGAATTTCTCTCCAGTGCCAATTAGTACCAGTTCAATTAAGACACAAACAAGCTAAAAGTTATTGCTGAACTCAAATGACAATTGAAATCACTTTGTTAGCTAATGGTCCTTGCTTATAGTCATTTGAACAACCTATCTAACCTGAGTGTTAAACTTCAGTGTGTAACTAATCCTGCAAGATTTATTCTATGGACAATATGATCAAGAGACTTCAGATAGTAAGCAAAAAATATGCAAAACATTGGGTATTATGAACACCCTATTCAATCAGTATGAGGCTATCACAGTAGCCTAGGTGTACAGTAGTGTTGCTCACAGATGCATTCAGCCTGTTGAAGTAAGGCCCCTTAGATTTTTGAGTCAATTGTTTTTGAATGCAGCTTCCAAATCTTTGTTACACTACAGAATGACATCTTTTGACTTCTTTTAGAAAAAAAAGTCAAAAAATTATTAAAACATGAGTGCAGACAAAATGCACTTCAAGTAATACTGTATCTTATGGAGCCTCTAAAGAGACAGAAAAATCAGATTGGAAGAAAAATTATACTTATATAAAAGTTAATAAAAAGTAAAAATATCCAATATTGCTTTTCTATTGCAAAATATTTGCATTCTTTTGCAAAAGTGCATCAGTGCCCGCCCCCTTTTTCAACTGTGCTGTTTCCGGATGTATTTTTTAATTCATTTTTTCCCATGGGGATTTTAAAATAATCTTTGTTAAAGCATTACAAGCCATGAACCAAGCCGAGCAGCTACAAGGTGAATTACAAAACTACAAACTTTGATTTTACACTGAAAAAAAAAAAAAAAAAGATTTTTTGATGTTGTTTACTTTATTTAAACAACTTATTTTGATTCATTACCATTGTATTAGGTTTCTGGTTCAAATTCAATTGCTTCATGTTAAATTAAGTTGAAACAATAAATTTTTGACTTAACTTGATGTTTTTATGTTAAAATAACATGTTTCAATCAAGTAAACCCAACCAGCACTCAATCAAACAGGATTTTCACTTCCCATCATGCTTTGCAAAGGGGCTGAACTAGGAGTGTAAATGTTGTTTTTTAAGTGTAAGTGTTATTTTAAGCAGTTTTTAGGAAGATGAGAAAATAGAAAGACTTTTTAATGTTTACTGTTCTATTATGTTGGTATTTAAAAGTTTCTGTTAATTAATAGTTTTAGGGTTACCATTGTGGTGAATTGATGCACTTGTGCTTGGGTTGAGGACCTGCTAACAAACTTTCAAATTACTTTAATAAGAAAGTAATCACTGTGGTAGTGTTCTGGGTTGCATTTCCCAAAAGCATTGTAAACCTATGTTGATTGTAAAACCATTGCCACCAATAGACTTATGATCAATTTTGGCTTTACAGTGTTTTTGGTTAAGGCAATTTAGGATGAATCCAGTTTCTAGATTTCTAACACAGAACATCACAAAAGTTATGTAAATCACAAAATTAAACAAGAAGAATTAATTGTAAAAATCAATGTAATTTATTATTTATTTATTTATTGCTTTTTATTTATTTTATTTTAAATGAACACAATTGATTCTAGTTAATTTAACATGGTTGATTCTCAAAAGCTATTCTTTGAATTAATGTAATTAAATCATGGAAAGGATTTCTGCGTGATTAAATGGCTTTCTTTCAGCATTAAGCCCTTTCGTTAGGCTAACTTAAATTGCATAGATTGGATCAACTTAAGTAAATGAGTTGGTCCAAAACATTGCAAATTAGTTGGGCTGACACTATTAAATTAAGCTGTGCCCAACCATAGTAAATAAGTTGAATCAACCTTAATAAATTAAGTTGGCCCAACGTAATTACATTAAATTGGAATAACAGAATTGCATAATGCTGAAATAAAGCAACTTAATCATGTGGAAATCCTTTCCATGATTTATGTTCATTCAAAGAGTTATTTTTTTGAGTGTAAGCAAAAAAAACAAAACAAAATCAGTTCCCATGAAGCACCTCGAACAGCATAATCAAATTAAAAATAAATGTTGATTATATGTATAAAAACAATGTATTTGAAGTTTATAAGTTTATAAGTTCAAAATCAATTTCCTTATAGAGAAAATGAATTTTTACCAATACGATTGCACTCTATTGTGCTCAGAGTTTATACAGAAAATCAGTGTTGTCTCATGGAAAATTTGTGTTCATTTGCGATCTTGCGTAAAACTTTCCCTGATAAACTTTGCCTTCACTGGCAAAACGTTTGAGTTGGAAATAATATGAGGTGGGAGTGCTTTTGTGAGCCCTTGTCCCCTTATGGGGCTCCATAGTAGTTTTGCTTCTCAGGTAAATTTATCTTATTTCAAGGATATTTTTAGATAGATAATATTACAAAAATACTCAATAAAATAAAAAATAAAATATACTCAAAAAGCAGATAGTTTAAAAATGTATAAAAATGTATAAAATTATGAATAAAATAAACCCTCATTTGTTTCAAAACGTTGCCAGCGGAACACAGATAATAATAATAATTATTATTATTATTATAAAAATTGTATAAGATCAAATTTTGAAACCAGGTCCTATTGCACACTGCAATAAGTTAAATGTATAGATTGAGCCAGTACCGCCACTAACACGCCCTCAAAAAATAGGTGAATGATGCTCCGAACAAGACACAAAACATCTTGCTTTGTCAAAATCTCTTTATAGGGCTAAACCAAGTCATCTGTTCTATATTACAAAAAAATCACTCATCCCACCAGGAGCTATGCATGATGCAATAAGAAGACGGTGGTCTCAATTTCTCCACCACATCTCTCAGGATCTGAGTACTGTTGAGGAACTACTATATTTTATGACAAGGCTATATTGGCTTTAAAAAACTTCCTTCTTGAAGTTGCTTTGACAAGAGGAACACGAGTCAGCTATAAAAAAATCCACAAAACTATTACTAAAGGAAGAAACTTTAATACCGAATATCTCTTAATGACAGCGTTCCAATTAGACCCACTGCATTTTTCCTCTTGCCGCAAGTCAAAAAGAAAACAAATAAAGCAGACTGATTTAGAAACCTTATTAGACTTGCAGTCCCATAGCAATTAAATCATTACAGCATTATGGCTTCTGTGAGCACGAGATGGAAAACATTTAGGTGGTCCTGAGTTTAGAGGTGGTCTGGCCTCCTTTTGTTTGTTTTTTGTTTTACATTTTCAACATCTGATGCAAAAACATCTGCTGTAATTCTTAGTGTTGTTCATGTTACCATGGTAATAATGTTGTGTAAATGAGGCAGGTACAGTATATACTGTGATTCACACAGTCATTTTTTTATTAGTCAATATTTGTTGTCTTATTTCATCTTGAATCTAAATATCTTTAAAGGGGCTATATGTAGAATTCAGAAACCTTTGTTATTAGTGACACTAGTGGCCATTAAGTGAACTGCAGCCAGGCCCTGATATACTCATGCTGAAATTCTTTTCTTCTTTGCTTAGAAGTAAAAAGAAGGTGTTAAAGCTTTTGCTGCGATATACTATTATCGAACATCCCAACGCCATCCACCTTGCTGAGAGAGACATCTAGATGTATATGTTTAAATATGTGCTGTGCGCTTTCCTCTCAATAACAAAATGAACACAAAACAAACATGACTTCTGTGAGAAAACAGCACTGATCATAGTGATGTGGACATGTACTTTGCACCAGCTCTGTGATTCACCGGCATCATGTCGACAGATGAAGTAATTAAAATTACACTGTTATGATAGTTTGAATATAAATTATATTTGAGACTGTAGTTTGAATCAATCCCTTTTCTTTGCATCACACATTGACATTACAGTACAGTATAGCTCTTTCAGCATTATCCTGAAGTCCGTCATATAAAATCAGTCTACAGGCTTTCATAGACAACCTAGAAAGTTGTGGAAGGTCTCTCTTTTTTTTAAGTTTTGTACACACATTACGATTAATACATGAAAAATAATACTTATAGCCCCTTTAAAATAAACAAAATTTACATGAATTTTAATTGTATATTCTAATCTAAAAAAATCTTCATAAACCCTACAAATATTACGGCATTAAAAAAAAATGTTAAAACAATTTGTCTGGGGATAATAAAAAGCAAACTATTTAAAAATATATTCTCTCAAAACAGTTCTCATGCCATTTTGCTAAGGAATTTGTTAGTTTGCTTATTTATTTATGAAACAATGGTAGTGGTATTTTGGATCAAGTTGATAGCAGACTTTGTATATCAATTGATTGCAAAGATATCTGATGATGTATTAACAGAAAAGAAAGACAAAAAGCAGAAAAGGAAACGTGACTGCTTCAGTACTAATAAAAGCGCCAGAAAATACTGTCTGAATTTAATTTCTACAGCTTTAGTGTCCATCAAATGCAGTGCAAACTCACTGACCACTTTATGAGGTACACCTGTTCAACTGCTTAATTAATGCAAATATCTAATCATCCAATCACATGGCAGCAACTCAATACATTAAGCATGTAGACATGATCAAGGCAATCTGCTGAAGTTCAAACTTAGCATTAGAATGGGGAAGAAAGGTGATTTAAGTGATTTTGATCATGACATGATTCTTGGTGTCAGATGCAAACTACACAACCATCTCTACAGTTTACAGTGAATGATCCAAAAAAAGAGAGAATATCCAGTGATCGACAGTTCTGTGGACAAAAATACCTTGTTGATTCCAGAGGTGAGAGGAGAATGGCCAGACTTGTTCAAGCTGATATAAGGAAACGTTAACCCAAAAAATTACTGGTCGCACTTTATACTTTATATAACTACTATGTACCTACATCAAAAAAAGTACAATGTACTTATTGTCTTCTTATTGTATTGCAAAACACTTTTGCTGCTATTGAGGTGGGATACATGTAAGGTTAGGGACAAGTTTTGGGTATGGGTAAGTTTAAGGGTGGGTTAAGGTGTTAGGGATAGGTCAAAAGTGTAATTATATGTAATTACAGAAATTAATTACAGATGTAATTACATGCAGGTATAAGTACACAGGCTCACCAAAACTGAACAACTGAAGTTTGGAAAAACATGGGTCAGAATTAAACATGGATCCATCCTGCCTAGTTTCAACGGTTCAGGCTACTGGTGGTGGTGTAATGGTGTGGGGGATATCTTCTTGCCACACTTTGAGCCCCTTAGTACCAACTGAGCATCATTTAAATGCCACAGCCAACCTGTGTATTGTTGCTGATCATGTCCATCCCTTTATGATCACAGTGTACCCATCTTTTGATGGCTACTTCCAGCAGGATAATGCACCATGTCACAAAGCTTAAATCATCTCAAACTGGTTTCCTGTACATGACAACAAGTTCATTATACTCAAATGGCCTCCACAATCACCAGATCTCAATGCAATAAAGCACCTTTGGGATGTGGTGGACTGGAAGATTCTCATCATGGATGTGCAGCCGACAAATCTGGAAAAACTGTGTGATGATATCATGACAATATGGACCAAAATCTCTGAGGAATGTTTCCAGCACCCTATTGAATCTATGCCATGAAGAATTAAGGTAGTACTGAAAGCAAAAATGGGGTCCAGCCCAGTAATAGCAAGGTGTACCTAATAAAGTGGCCAGTGAGTGTATACTGTATCTCTGAACTTTATGCAGCAATATGGAGCTCTGGGCCAGTAGGGGGGGACAGTACTACTTATGTTGTAAGTCTGGACACAAACTTACTCTCTCTCTCTCTCACACACACACATACGCATTTATTACTGGTAGACAGATATTCATCATTTTAAAGCATTCACGTCCACTATAGCTTAACTTTTTGCATAGGTTAACAAAGCATCTTAACAGCCAGTGTTGCAAAATATCACTTTTAAGTCATTGAGTCATTTTGAGCACGTTTAAGCACACATTTCACAGGGATGACCTCAGCTCAAACTGAGCATGTGTGCTCAGTACTGCTGAGATCTTCTGGGTCCCTCCGTAATTACACAGTGATATGCTATCAATGCCTACAGAGGTGGTGGGTTTACAGATGATGGGGAAATGCACTAAGGATCAGAGTCAGTCTCGGCATGTTCACTTGGCCACCGTCCAAACAGAGGACAGGTTTGCTCTTGTGCAAGAGTAGAAAAGACACTCTCTCAAATGAAATCAAAACCAGAAGCGGCTTCATCCAGTTTGTCTTTTTAACTCTCTCTGACTGACCAAGCCGGTTTCATGCTCCAAATGCAGTCCAAACAGAGTTTTTGCTGTGGTCTGGCGACTATATTGTCTTAGTGAAGACACAAACACATAGACAAAAACTTAGTCATGTTGCTCAAATGGAAAGTGTGCCTTCATCTGCTGCAATTGAAGCATTTTTTTTTCTTTTTTTTTTAGCTTGTACTCTGAAACTAAGCAACTTGTAATGTTTTTCAGTGCAATAGGACTTTCAAAAATCTGGTGTATCATATTGTTTCTACAGAAATAAAATATGTAAAAGTGTAAAAATAAAATAAAAATAACATCACAATTGTAAAATAAAAAATAAAGTTGCAATACTGCAACTGCAATAAAGTCACACTGTGAGATATAAAGATGAAATTATGAGAAACAAAGTCACAACTGGGAGAAATAAACTCACATTTTGCTATATAAAGAAACATTGTGAGATATAATGTCGCAATTGCTTTTTAAATCTAATTACCTTTTCTTTTTTTCTGTTTATTGTGTGTTGTGTATTTTCGTCTTGTTTTACAGCAAAAATATATAAGCATCCTTAAACTAGATACATTTAGGGACAATAAAAAAGACAATAAGATTTGCTTTCAGAAAATATATCATGAATTTAGTTTTTTTTTTTTTTTTTTAAGCATAAATCTTGATAAAATTGGGTAGATTTATTTCTGGAACAAATACACTGCACAAACTAGACTTGCAGTCTCATTTCTAGATGTAAAATCTTATTGATCTTGTTTTATCAATAATATACTACGCAAGAGCAGATTGTGCCCCATTATGCTTTTTTGAATATTACCTTTCATGCAGTGTGTAATTTAGCTGTTTGTGAATTTAAAATTCTGCAAAGTTTTAAAGACCAAAGTGTGAGTCATCAGCAATTCCAATCTAACTTCCTGTTACATAACAATGTAACAAATTTGTATAATGCATGCATATGGTCTTCATTGGCTGCCCAAGAATGACGTCTACTTTGACCTACAAACACTGTAGTTGTAGCTGAGGCCTGTTTGGTTCGTGTTGTCGACATGTTGAGAAGATACTGTTTTCAGTGCTCAAATTCACTTTGCTGAACGTTAAAAGGATGAGGACTCATGTAGGAATTGATACAGAACAAATGCATTGTTTGTATCACTGAGTATCAAGCTCTGAGGAAGCCTCCGGAGCTGAAATTCAGATATGGTAAAAGACATTTCGCTTCCAACACACACAGTATGCAGTAGACCAATCACAGCAGACTGGGCCATCTGACCAATCAGAGCAGAGTAGGCTCTCAGAAAGGAGGGGTTTAGAGAGACTGAATCTTCGAACAAACCCTTTTTAGACTTTGAGAAATAAGATGATGTGCAATGTACATTATCAGAAAATTAAAATGTTTTTTTCTTCCTTTGATGAATATAAACCTATTGTAGGACACCTTCAAAACAATTAGGAACTTTAGGAACTTTAAAATAGCATAATGGGGGCACTTTAAAGGATTAGTTCACTTTCAAATGAAAATTAGCCCAAACTTTACTCACCCTCAAGCCATCCTTGGTGTATATAACTTTCTTCTTCTGATGAACACAATTGGAGATATTTTAATAAATATCCTGATGCATTCAAGCTTTATAATAGCAGTGAACAGGGGTTACGAGTATGATCTGAAGAATGTGCTTCCATCCACATCCATCCATCATAAACATGTACTCCACATGGCTCTGGGGGTTAATAAAAGCCTTCTGAAGCGAAGCAATGCATTTCTGAAAAAAAAAAAAAAAAATCCATATTTAACAAGTTATGAAGTGAAATATCTACTTCTCTGAACCCTGAATGCGGTCATTTTGTTGCTTTCTATGGGAGATAAAACCTCTCGGATTTCATCAAAAATATCCTAATTTGTGTTTAGAGGATGAATGAAGGTCTTCCGGGTTTGGAACAACATGAAGGTGAGTAATTAATGACAAAATTTCATTTTTGGGTGAATTAGCCCTTTGAGACTTTCATTTGCTAGCCAGTAAAAACTGCTCAATATGCAATATTTTACAAACAGCACTACTTAAGAGCAACAGAAAAAGATGTCACAGAGAAATTGCCCTTCTAAGTGTATATCATTAAAATGTGAAGAAGACTTTCAAGATCGACTGGTCTTTAAGATAATATCTCTTGCCACCACACCAAGTGCCACTATAAACATATATATTTATGAAAATCACCTTGTCTAATAATGCCCAACATTCACTGCGTGTGTAAACATCATTCTATTCCCTGTCCAAGTGAAACACTTGCATTGACTCCAAATGTTTTCTGTGCTCTCATATTTCAGGGACCCTTTGGTTGTCCTTTGTGCTGCACAACAGCTCATATCATGTGCCGCTTGTGTGGCGATCTCACGCGCCGGTTGGTCTGCTAGCTGACTGCAGGCGCTGCACCGTGTGTAGTATCAGGGCACAGGCATTGCTTTCCTGCTGCATAAAAGTGCAGGTGTGTTTTTCCCCCTGGTCTTTTGTGCCTCTGTGGGTGGCTGTGCAGAAAAAAAGCTATTGGTCAATCTTTTTACACGTCTATTGTATAGCAGGATTTTGACAAAGTAAACCAGCAGTGACACATGTGAACATAAAGGATGTCTGCTGCTTAAATGCGGGCGGGGGTGTTGGGGTGGATTCCACGCAGCTTGTGCCTAACGGTGGGAATGATGGTGGAGGTGGGGCAGTTTTTTTTTGTACGACTGGGATAAAGGGCCCTTTTGAGTGTCTGGGAGTTCAACGCCAGAAGCAGCATGGTGCTGGACCCCAGAGAGTTACACACTGTGTGCTTAGGGCTACCTGCTCAGGGGACTTCATAGGATAATTTTTCTGGACAGAAAGCAGAAGATTTGCCACTGAGACAAACTTAGATATTCTTCAGAATTGGGGAAGCTAATTTGAAACTATAGCCAACCGGGGATAGTTCACCCGAATATTAAATGGGTTATATATGGAATTCAGAAAAACCTTGTTATTAGTGACACCGGTGGCCATTAAGTGAACTGCAGCAGGCAACATATTGCTTGTGCTCGCACTTGTGCACACATAAGATGTAAAGCCCGGAACACACCAAGCCGACAGACGGCAGTTTTAAAATGGACAATGGCAAAGTGGAAAACTGTTCTGTGGTCAGACTAATCAAAATTTGAAGTTCTTTTTGGAAAACTGGGATGCCATGTTATCCAGGCTAAAGAGGACAAGGACAACCCAAGTTGTTATCAGCGCTCAGTTCAGAGGCCTGCATCTCTGATGGTATGGGGTTGCATGAGTGCGTGTGGCATGGGTAGCTTACACATCTGGAAAGGCACCATCAATGCTGAAAAGTATATCCAAGTTCCAGAACAACATATGCTCCCATTCAGATGTCGTCTCTTTCAGGGAAGACCTTGCATTTTCCAACATGACAATGCCAGACCACATACTTCATCAATTACAACATCATGGCTGTGTAGAAGAAGGATCCGGGTACTGAAATGGCCAGCCTGCAGTCCAGATTCACCCATAGAAAACATTTGGCACATCAGATGGTGACAGTCACCACATTGGTGTGGATACTGTTCTTCAGAAACCCAGATTCTACGTCTTGGAAGTATGACCAAAATGAGAATTTTTACCGGAAAATGTCATCTGAACAATGTCACTTTTGTTCTGACCAACTGAGGAAAAAAGCATTAGGCCTACAATAAATCGCGCTGTCAATCGTGATTAAATCTAACAATCGCTTAGTTCGGATCATGCCAAACCATGAAAATTATTATTACCGTCATACTTTGTTCTCAAATTGTTAATGTTAACAACATTTACTGTGTATTAGTGTTACCTGTAGATTTCTATTTCTGTAGCCGCTCTGCAGTCCAAAGACTTTTGCTTTTGACTACAGATGAATCTCCAGTTGTCACTGATGACTGTCATTTGGATCTCTCTGGATTACAATCTGCCATCAATGAAATGATAAGTTTCATTATTTCCGCTGCTGTGAGAAAAGGCTATAAATGATCCACTACAAGCAGCATTCTCACATGATATAGCTACTAGCTGGGTCTCCTTCCTTTCTGTTTACAGATATGACGTAATGACGCAAAGATGAACGGCTGCATGCTCGAATTTCCCGCGGAAACCCACCAGTACCACTCTTATAATAAAACATTATTACAGGCTTACTGTTGTGAATTGAGCTGAGGTAAGGAGATAGTTTTGAACACTGGCTGGTTATGTACTTGCTCAAAATTGATTTTGGATCATTTTTAACCAAAAAAAGTTACGGACTGCAGCTTTAAATGAGTTATAAACGACAATATTTAAAGTCCCAGTGAAGTGACAGCTGATAAGTTAAATTTTCCCAAATTTGTTGATGTTTTTCTGATTAAAACACAAAGTCAGGACGGACAGTATCAAAGCCAATAGTGTTTCATTTACATCACAATTCGGCAAAGCCACATGTGAAAACTTGTGACAGCCACAGTTGTATTAAATAAAATCTAACAGATTTCCCTCTTTCAATTTAATATGAAACTGTTACTAGAGCAAAACAGTCATAATTTTTAGTAAATTCATCAGTCAGATTCTTGAATGAACCAATTTCTTTTTTGTGTGTGTTCCTCAGAAGAAACTAATCTTTGATTCACGGAAATTAATCTTTGATTCACGGGAAATTGACTGAAATAAACTTTCCAATTTGATTTGTTTTCTAAAATGAATCAGACTTCAGAGTGCTACTTGAAAGAGAGAGAACATTTCATTACTGCTTATTACTGGAAAAACTACACTTTGGAAACATTGAATCTACTTTAAAAAAAAAAAGTAGTTAAGTTAATAGTGTTAAAAGTACTTAGAAATGGCACTCCAGTGGAATCACAAAGTGATCATCTTAGCAGACAAATTTACACTGCCACACTTTGATACAACAGAAGCAGGATGCAGTGAACACTTAGTTTTTCACTTCTGAATGGCAGGAAGAGAGAAAGTGAGAAGCAGATGTGTGAATGTTGTGACCCAAGTGTTATATCAGTTCAGATTTTAAGACGGGCTCTGTTGATCCAGTATGCGTCCTTGTTTTCAAAGATACATTCAGTTAAATATCTGCAATTCAAGTCAACCAAGCTGAGTTGTTGATACAAGAAGGATTGACTCCTCTGCGTGGTACACATTTACTTCCAGCAGCTTTCATAGTCCATAGAATGCTGTTTCTTTGGGTGCTGAAAATGCTCTGGATGGTGGCCAGCACTTGTCACAACGGACTACAAGGATGAGCCAACAGAGGTGAATGTTAACAGTAGTCAGTGTGAGCAAATATTGCCAGCTGGAAAGCTTGACTCACTCTTCATTAGCAACTGTAGTTGTTTCAATTTTCTTGTTGTCAGCAACCAAAAAGGAATATCTAGACCTGTAGTAACCATTACAGAAAATAATAATAATGCTAAAACTCAGTTTAATCTGTATGTTTAAAATGAACACTTACACAGAATGAAGGTTTTGATTTAATACTCTAGAAAAGGCCTTTATGCTATATTAAAGGGGTCATGAAATGGTTTTTATTATGTTTCCTGAGGTGCACTTATAATGTTAATACGATTTTTACATTAAATAATTGTCATGATTTAGAAATAAATGGCTATTTTTACCCTGATTTTAGCCCTATGATTTGAACACTCTGTTTGAAGGGGCGTGTCTGCTGTGAGACTTCAGTGTAACACCCACTGCTGTGATTGGCTGACATCTTTGCAACTGAAATAAGTATTACATGAGATTAACGAATCGTGAAAATTGTTGATTACTGCATTATATTTAGATCTATTCCATCACATGGAAGGTTGCGATGATTTAAAATTGAGCAGATGACATTAAACTCTCATAAAAATGCTTTCACCCATAATTAACAATGCAAACACGATTTAAATATAGTAGCCTAAGAGATTAATTGTGTAGTGTAAGATCCTTCAGCAGCTTATGCAAAGATGATGTTTTTTCAACAGCCAGCAACAACACAATGAATTTTAAATACTGGGATCTGAGTGTGAGGGGTGATTGTGTTGCTTGTTGTCTTTTATGTGATTTGTTTGATGATATTGAATATGTTTTTGTGGTGAAGCCATAGACAAATTTCCACTTGTGGACAATAAAGTGACTATCTAACTAACACCTGCGTGGCATCGCAATCTTGTTATTATCACAATCTTATCTTATGGCCAATTCACACCGCCCCGACAACAGCCAACAAACGCCAACAAACTCGTCTGTTGGAGTTTGTTGGATCGGTGTGATACCCCTGTTGGCGTCTGTTGGCGTTTGTTGGCGTTGGTCGGAGTTGGTTTTCACCCGACTGAACATGTTTAATCGGCGTTTGTCGGGTCGTGGAATGTCTGCGCGGTGTGAACAGTTTTCCAACAAAAGGCAACAAACTCTGACGTAATCTGACCTGATCACGAACCGTTGCCATGACGATGAGGCAAGTACCCTGCATAGACAGCTGTTTGATCGCGCCCGCGCCTCACGCCTCACGCCTCACGCACACACAACAAAGCACTGACATCGCAGCTCGTTTGTTATAAAAAATAAAATACAGTTAAAAATAAAAATATACAAAAGGTACAATAGTCCAGAATGCAATCCGTGCCATTCAGCAAGAGCAGCTGCTCCACTTCACCGAAAGAGAGCAACGCAGGTTTACCTTCAGTTTCGTTTTTTAATAATTTGTTTTGGCTTGTTTAGCTGCATGGTTGTATATGTTTATGGGTCTCGTTAATAAAAAGGGTCGCGCTAAAAAAAAGTTTAAAAACCGGTATATAGCTACCAACCGCAACGCAAGCTACAGCGCTTCGGATTTCAGGTTAGTATTTTTGTTTTGCCTCAATACTTTAATACAATGAAAATATATATGATACTATATTATTAATATAATAAACTTGCCTGACAATATTGTTAGCATGGTTACACGTAAGTAATTGTGGAATTTTCCCAGTCAGAAACGTCACTCGTTGGTCGGTGTTTGTTGGGGTGGTGTGAACATTACAGTTTTTTCTCATAAAATTCTAAATCCAACGGCCAACTTGTTCGTTGGCGTTTGTTGGTGTTTGTTGGCGTTTGTCGGTGTGGTGTGAATTGGCCTTTAAGCAACAAGGACTACTTTAGATCCACTCGCTGCTCATTGGCTGAACATCAGTGAGCGGGGACAACGACGTGATGATGTAAAAGTAGGTGTTGTTTTCGTATGCAAATGATTGTGCCCCCGTGATTTTACATGTCACCTCTGTTCAAAACAAAGCTTTTTTACAAGCTGATTATATAAATGCTTTTTTATTGATGATGAGGATGTTTTAAATTATGGAACTTGCAGGATGTAATAATGATACCAAGTCCACTTATATGCCAAAAGACCAAGGAAAATTAGATTTTTCATGAACTGGCGCTGTGTTCGTTCCGAAGTAGAATAGGGAAGGCGTAGGACATACAGCGTAAACTTTTTGAAGAATACGGAAAGCGAAGCACGTACAAGGCGAAAACTTGTGTTTATAAAGTATATACAGTTGTATTTTTTTCCTAAAATGACCGATCATTTCACTAGACAAGACCTTTATTCCTTGTCTGGTATTGTTTAAAGCCCTTTGAAGCTGCACTGAAACTATAATTTTGACCTTCCATCGTCTGGAGGCCATTGAAGGAGACTCTTCTGACTATAAGGAGAACAATCCTGGAATGTTTTCATCAAAAACCTTAATTTCTTTTCGACTGAAGAAAGAAAGACATGTACATCTTGGATGACATGGGGGTGAGTAACATGGGGGTGAGTAAATTATCAGGACAATTTTATTTGAAAGTGGACTAATCCTTTAAGATGCCTATTCTGGGATGTATTTCTCTGAGAGGGGGGTCTATCACTTATTACATCGGTTTAGAAATAATAATAATAATTTTAGAACTGCACATAACTAACAGTTTAAACCCTTATTTTAAAGCTGCAGGTGAGTACATTCTTCACTCTTCACACACATTCACACTGCACGCACATGTTTGACAACCTCTGAATGTGATCACAAAATGCTTTGGACCTCTTTGTTGAAATGTATTCTGCACTGTCCACCTAATTAGGTCAACCAAAACAGATTCTAATACCAGATAAACATGCAGGCTCATGAATAAAGAATGAAACCTAAACTAGACCTTTTGGCATATGAACATGCAAGAGAAGAGGTCATTGTCCTTTTAACAGCCATTAAGAACCCTGAACTCACTTCACCTGCCCTTAATGGCACCTGTCGCCTTTGATAACCTGACACGTTACTGCTTGTCCCAAGGGTTTCAGTATGTTGTTTCACACCGCTGCAGAATGTAGCCAGGACAAAATGCTAGAGTTTCATTGCAAGTCATTCAGTGGAGTGACCATATCACCTAACTGAGAGTGCAAGCATCTCGGTCATCGCTATAGTGCGAAGTGATAGCATGTCTTTCTCAATAGCCCATCGTTCCAAGATGTGACACCTTATCTCCAGAGATGACAAAGAAACACACAAGATGAATCGGACAGAGAAGCTGACAGTAAATGATGAGCTCAGATAACAAGCTGAGATGGGAAGATTTCTTTTGCATTTTACCATTTTACACAATATAGGTGTGAATCATATAACCAGTACTCAGAGTATTTGGTAGCAACAAAGCCAAGATGCAAGTCACTGTTTAGGGAGATCAAACTGGGGTCTGAAAGGGGGTTCTGAGATGTCAGTGAAAACGTTCAGGGGGAAATTATGCAAAGAAAGAAATAAAATATAATTTATATACAACAAATAACTTAACTTACTATGGTTTTCAAACTTACTAAGTTTAACTTACTAAGGTCTTCAGGCCCCCAAACACCTTTGTCACTTAAATGAACAGCCAAAATGCATAAAAAGTTTTCAGTTTTTAGTTGAAAAAGGTGTCAAGTAAAATGGCCCCTTAGAGAAAAATCTCTTTTTTTTTTTTAGTAAATTAACTTTTTGATTTTTGAGTGCGAATCACCATTGAGGATGTGATGCAAGTTCACTCACCAAAATAACACAGGAGAGAAGACTGTGTGGTGTAAACTACTACTTATTATTTATGATTAATATTTTTTTTCTTAATTTCAAACCAAAAATCAGAATGAAACAGTAATAATAACAAATTTGGCAAAGTATTTATTACTTATTTATTAAAGGAATAGTTCACCCAAGAATGAAAATTATCCCATGATTTACTCACCCTCAAGCCATCCTAGGTGTATATGACTATCTTCTTTCAGACAAACACAATCAGAGACATATTTAAAAATATCCTCCAAGTCCTCCAAGGTTTATAATGGCTGTGAATGGGAAAAAAGTAATCCATACAGCTCTAGTGGGTTAATAAAGGCCTTCTGAAGTGAAGTGATGCGTTTTTGTAAGAAAAATATCCATATTTAAAACTTTATAAATTCAAATAAATACAGTTGTGGCCAGAATTATTAGACCCCGTCATAAATATGATCAAAGATGACTCTAAAAATAAATCTGCATTGTTTATCCTTTTGATCTTTAATTCATAAAATTAGCAAAAATCTTACCTTTCATTGAAGGAAAAGAATTGAAAGTGGGGGGAAAATAACATTAAGAAATAAATGTTTTTCTCCAAAACACATTGCCCACAATTATTAACACCCCTAGAATTTTTTATGAGTAAAATATCTCTGAAGTATATTCCCATTCATATTTAAAAAAATTGAGCTCACCGGGTGATCATGAACATGAAATTGGCCAGCCATGACTTCCTGTTCCACAGGAGTATAAACATGAGGAAACACAAAGGCCAAATTCCCTTAATCATTCATCACAACGAGAAAAAACAAAGAATATAGTTCTGATGTGTAGCAAATGATTGTCGAGCTTCACAAAATAGAAAGTGGCTGTAAGAAAATAGCTGAAAATCCCCATTTCCACTATCAGGGCAATAATTGAGAAGTTCCAACCAACTAAAGATGTTACAAATCTGACTGAAAGAGGACATGTGTCTAAATCGTCCTAATGTGTGGTGCGGAGGAAAGTTTGAGTGGCCAAAGACTCTCCAAGGATCACAGTTGGAGAATTGCAGAGATTAATTGAGTCTTGAATCTCAGAAAGCCAAAAAAAAAATTATCAAAAGCACCTACATCACCACAAGTTGTTCAGGAGGGTTTCAAGAAAAATCCTCTGCTCTCATCCAGAAACAATCTCCGGCATATTCAGTTGTCAGACACGACTGGAACTTCAAACGGGACAAGCTTCTATGGTCAGATGAAACTAAAACAAGAGCTTCTTGGCAGCAAACCCACCAGATGGGTTTGGTGCACACATGGATAAAAAGTGCCCCATGCCCACGGTCAAATATACTGCTGGATCTTTAATGTTGTGGGCCTATTTTTGTGCTGGAGGTCCTGGACAACTTGTTCAGATACATCGCATCATGGATTCTATCAAATACCAACAGATAAAAAATCAAAACCTGACCACTTCTGCTAGAAATCTTATAATGGGCTGTGGTTGGATCATCCGTCAGGACAATGATCCAAAACAAACTTCAAAACCAGCACAAAAATGGGTCACTGAGCACAAAATGAAGCTTCTGCCATGGTCTTCCCAGTTCCCTGACCTGAACCCTAAAGAAAATGAGTGAAGTGAACTGAAGAGAAGAAGCACGAACATGGAGCTGGGAATCTGAAGGATCTGGAGAGATTCTGTATGGAGGAATTGTCTCTGATCTCTTCTCAGGTGTTCTCCAAACTCATCAGGCATTATAGAAGACGACTCAGAGCTGTTGGCAAAAGGAGGTTGCAAAAAGAATTGAATAAAGGGTGCTAATAATTGTGGGCAACGTGTTTTGGAGAAAAACATTTATTTCATAATGTTATTTCCCCCCCACTTTCAATTCTTTTCCTTCAATGAAAGGTTAGATTTTTGCTAATTTTATAAATTAAAGATCAAAAGGATAAACAATGCAGATTTATTTTTAGAGTCATCTTTGATCATATTTATGAAGGGGTCTAATAATTCTGGCCACAACTGTAGCTTCCGGTGGACGACCATACACAGAATGCGCAAGTCGACTTGTGCCAAATGAGTAATATATGACGCAGGATGTAGGAGTAGCATAGTAGACGCCTCTCTCGGATCAAACAAATAGGGCTGTGCAACAAATAAATTAAGCTCCTCTTACATCAAAACCCTTTGAAATTTCTCTTTAAATATTATTGTTTTATAATCTGTGACCGGTGATTTGTTTTGCTCTATCCTCTGCACTTCCGCGTTCGTCATTATATTGTGCGTCGTGTCAAAGGCTCTGCATATTCTGCGTATGGTCATCCGCCGGAACTAGTTATTTTAATTTATAAAGTTTTAAATATGGATATTTTTCTTACAAAGACACATCCCTTTGCTTCCGAAGGCCTTTATTAACCCACTGGAGCTGTATGGATAACTTTTTTTTTATGGATGGTTGCATTATTTTTGACTTCAAAAGAATATTTTTAAATATATCTCTGATTGTGTTTGTCTGAAAGAAGATAGTCATATACACCTAGGATGGCTTGAGGGTGAGTAAATCTTGTGATAATTTTGGGGTGAACTCTCCCTTTAATAAATGAGTAATAAATAATTTGCCAATTTTGCTATTATTACTGTTTCATTCTGATTTTTAGTTTGAAATTAAGATATTTTTTTATCATAAATAATAAACATTTTTATTGTATTAAAAGCCATACTTGTATATTTCTCATCATCTATGTACATCTGACAGTGCTCTAATTGTGGGTAGAAAATAAAAATAAATCATTTCTAAATAGTAGTTGACATGTTAATTTCATTTATTATGAATTTAATTTTTACCAGTTTTACAACTAAACATTGGATAACATTATGAATGGACATGAATTAACTATGTTAACCTAGAATAATGAATGCTATGAAAAAAGAGTAAGATCATTTTAGGCCGAATTTTGTCTTGTGAATGCTCCAGACAAACCCTGATGTCTCCAGTGAATGCCGTGCATGTGGTTATAACATGCTTTATGAAACACAAAGCATTTAATTTTAATTTTCACATAATTCAAAATATTACAGTTATACTTTGCTGTGTGAAACTAATATCATGCAGCTAAACTATTACAGCAGGAGGAAAATTCCTTTGTCTACAAACAACATCCCATTACTAGGCATTACTAGTTGACACAGACCCAACATATTGACAAGAGTCAGGATTAATCGGCTAATCTGCTAGTCGGCAGCTTTAACATCTTACCACACTAAATGATTAAGGTTTGTCCTGTGTGGGATTCATGAACCTTTTGCTTACCAGCCAAGGTCAAGCCAACTTCCAAAAACTGCACGTCTAAAGCTAAGGTATGATTGCAAATGCTGAGTGAGCGCAATAGTCATCCACCGGGACAGCAGAACAGTCTTGTGAAAGTGAAGAGCTTGAGTAAGTCTGAGCTCTGGCTGTTAGTGGGCATAAGTCTCTTCTCAAACAAAGAGCACTGCTCTCTCATTAGGCTAAACGTTCCTAATGTATTCCCAGAACTATAGCTATTAATCAAACAGAAATTAGATTCTGACAGTGTGATGTAAGCTATGAGCAGTGACAATGATAACTATGACAATAATTACATGACGCCTGCTGCATTCATCATGGTCAGCTATGGTTACTTAAACTCTCATACAATAAATTAAGGACTATTTGGTGGGTGAGAGGGCGTTCCTTCAAAGGCACAGGTCTGTCAATTCAACTAACCCCTTAAAATAACATGCAGAATATTTGATGACCATCTGACTTCAAAACATCAGTTTTGGTGCCTGCACATGCAATATGATAGCAGCTCTAATTAGATCTTGTTCAACAGGAACACACTATAATGTTGTGTTCCTGTGCCGCTTGTGCTGTTGATTATAGCTTGATAAAGAAAGGGCATAATTACTATGAAATATAAATACATAAATATTATAATTATAAAATAGTGAGTAATTTTTCTAATTTTTCCAGACCTCAAGTTGCTCTATTGTTATTTGTCTGACATGAGGATCAGACGGCTTTGCACTTGACCTTTGGCCTAATTGGCAGCTCCTAAACACTTCCTCTAGGTTAATGGCTGTGTAAACAGGCTCAGGCTTTCACCCTTTGACCTATAAGTGTGTGATCGGTAAGTCTGACAAAATCTCTGTGAAATCTGTAACTCATATCTTTACCTGTGACTAAACTTGTAACCAGTGCTTTTTCATTAGAAAACATGTGGGGAAGAATTTCTAAAGAATTCACCAAGAATCAATTGTGCCTACTGACAGCAGTGTGTTTTGTATTAGTATGCCCAAATTTGACAAAAGGAAATAAGTAACAGCCCCAAAAATTAACATAATTTGCATTTCCTGTTACTTTTAGGTTCTAGGTTCTTTTGTCTTAACAAACATTCTGGTGATAGCGCAGTGTTGATTGTGGCAGGTAATACATTTTGCCAATTTAATAAGTTCACATGTAAAAAAAAAAAAAACTTTGAACCAACTTGTGTGTTTTAGTTTCCATGTTTGGTTTCCCAAATAACCTTTCAGCAATCAGTTCTTAAAAAAAACATTTATTTTTTCATAATCTGAAGAACATTTTATTTATCCGAAGAACCATTTTCCACTAAAAATAACTTTTTGTGGAATGTATATTACATAAAGATTCTTCATAAAACCATCAGTGCCAATAAAGAACCTTTATTTTTTTAACAGTGAAATACCCTAACATTGTTTCAGCCAAACTTCTTAGTTTTTCTCAAATTATATTTTTGGTTTGGTTCTTACCTTACATTATGATTTAATGATAATCAAAAATGTTTATTTTCCTAAGGCAAAAACTATCATACAAATTGAAAAATGTTATTTATTGTATCCCCTTTGTGACCGTTAAATGCTCGAATCTGATTGGTTGACCAATGTTCTAAGATGTGCAATTATTTTCCAACACGATCACATGAGAATGCGTATCAATAGTACGAGTTTGTAATCTCGTAGAATATATACATCAAAATGAGTTTTGGCGTGCTTATGTTACGCAGTTTTTCACGTGCATATGATACGCACTTTATGGCGTGTATATGATACGCTCTTGGTTAGGATGGGGGTGGGGGAGTGGGGGTTCGTACGTATAATACGCCATAAAGTGCGTATCATATGCACGCGAAAAACTGCGTATATATTCGAGATTACAAACTCGTACTATTGATACGCATTTTCGTGTGATCGGGCTCTTATTTTCAGGGAAACGCATGGCTAAAGAAGTTCTAGGCAGGTCTTGACCGCATTGCCCTTCCATATAACTGATTTCAAATTATTTCAGTCATTTCTTACAACCATCATCCGCAAAAGAAACAAAATCCACAACGACACTGATCAAGCAAATAAATATAGTAAACAAGAGGATGAAAACGACAAATTATTGTCATGGTTTTTGCCACAACATGTGCTTTATGTTGCCTGAAAGCGCATACTCTTTCGCGCTCTCTCTCTCTTTCAAACGTACACACGTACTGTAAGTAGGCTAGCTACTGACACACACTTGCACAGAAGGTTTTTTGTCAGCGCTGCTCTGACGAATTAATCAGTTAAATAGTTTAGCAACTTAAAAGATACTCACCAGCAAGGTAATAACTGTGCAGTTCTTGAGGTAGATAAACGTATATTTTCGCTATTAGTAGAGATACTTCTGCTGTGAGAGAATCACAGACTCAGGTAGGCTAATTCACATGCTTATTCTCTCTCTCTCTCTCTCTCTCTCTCTCTCTCTCTCTTCAACTGCGTAAATAACTGCATCAACGGTATTATTCTGCTATCAAGCCTCAGTTACTAGTTCTGAAATGACGTATTGGAATTAGTAACGGAGGCTTTGGATGAGATTCGTAAGAAATTAGTCCCATCCACAAGAGTGTTAAGGACAAAAATCTGAAAAATGTCTTGAAATACACCATCGGAACAGTGTCTTTCGGTGTGGTAAGCGGTATAATTGGCGAGGGACTGTTGAATTCTAACTTTCGAGGATTAACGACCACTCCGTGAGGGTGTACATTATTTTCTAAGAGTTCAACGGACCGTCGTCAATTATTCCTTACATATAGCTACTGTTCAAATATTTTTTTAGACATAAGTCAAAATATTACTTAATGAAGGCAAATATAACTTTTTTTTTTTTTTTTTTTTTTTACTTTTTACAGCTTAATTTCACATTAAACAAACATTAAATTAGCTATAATATTAAAGTAGAATTTTTAGTTAAAACATTTTGTCCATTAATATTATAGTTTACTTGCTCTAAATAAAGACAGCTTCAAAAGACCTTCATGTTTATTGTGATGTCTTTTTCATATAAATATAAATAATACCCATGATAATTTCTGCAGTTAATAAAGCCAGTATATTGTGCACCTCAACACTCTGGTGTCAAGCGAAAATACTATTTAAACAATTTATTTTTATTATTTCAAACCAAAAAACATGATTTTCGATTAGATCAATATAAAAATGCACTTTAAATAAGACATTTCACTTTTTTCTGTGTTCACTATTGTTAGAACTTCTTGTGTTATTGCCTCTTTAAGATGATAACATAAAACACATTTTCTATGCAAACATTAACATGTATACAATTCATACAATATGGTGAAAGTGCTTTAAGGCCTTAAGTAGTGTATTGTGTAAGGAACAGGGTGAAAATAAGACTTTACTGATTGACTGATTTGATTAATTGATTTGAGAGAAATGTAAAGTTATTGGCATATTACTGCCACAAGCATTCATTTCAGCTGCAAACTGGATGTATATAGTACTTTTTTGGCGTTTTGCAAAATTGTAGACAGTCATGGTTTTCCTGTGAGACCAGGTTGAACATATTCCATGTACGTGAAAGTCATCCGTGTTTCAAACCAGGACTTAGTTGGCATTCCTTTTGAAAATGACAATACAAATAAAAGATAACAGAAAAATAATAGTCTTTCAACCAAGAAGAGTTTCTCATTAAAAAGGGCAGCACAAAAGAAACAAAAAAATATTACTCATAGGGGCTAATTAAATAATTCTACTTCCACATATCAGTCCCTTGCTTATTGTTATGCGGTTGCACAAGCCTCCTTTTGAAAAGTTACTGAAATTATCATTAAAACACCAAGACTTCATTGTTTTGTTCTTTTTATAGCGTAACTTTGTGATTTTCCCCACTCCTGGTGGAATCTCTACTTGTCTCCAGAGAACCTCTGCTGCTCCACTTACCAGGAAACTCTTTCTAGAAAGAACCCCATGTAGCCAGTTATTATGCAAACTGTGGAAATAGCTGTGAGGCATCTTAGAGAGCGGGCAGGGAGGGACGCTTTCCCACACACCGCGCTGGCTCTCATGTAGCCCTGTAGGCAAAGATGTCCTAAAGAGGAATGGCTCAGGGTGGAGTCAGCATGAACGTCCCCTTCGAGACTTCTCCGAATGTCACTTTTGGAATTAAGGGGTGGGGATAATGTCTACGATCATGCACCTGACACCTTCAACAACCTCAACTTTACTGTGCATGTAAGTGAAAGTGACAAAAAACTCAACTGTCTGATCCATAGAGTGCCTGCTGTGTTCCTCTGTCAGTTCTATAGCACTCTTGCTCACGGTCATATTAGTCAACAGTGCTGGGGGTAATGCATTAAAAGTAACTTGATTTACGTAATCAGATTACTTTTTTCAAGTAACTAGTAAAGTAATGCATTACTTTTTCAAATAAGTTACTTTGTTTTCACATTTATTAACTGACACCTCTCCTGTCCTCATGTTGAGAGAAAATAGAGAAGTGCAGAGGTGTTGTGTATGCAGTGTAAACATGGTTATTGTAGTTCTAGACTAAATGTGAACATGCATTTACTCATCTCACTTGCACAAAAACATTCCTCAAAATGAATAAAAACAGTGAAATGCAATCTCATAATTTTACATAAACCTGTAATAATTAAATACATTAACCCCCGGTTTCACAGACAAGGCTTAAGACAGTCCTAGACTAAAATGCATGTTTGAGCTGTTTCAACTGAAAGCAACTTGCACTAACATATCTTAAAATATGCCAGTGTTATTGTTTTGTCTCAAGGGGTCTGTCCCAGTTAGTGTTCTTGTGCACTATTCTATGACATTAAGTATAAATAGTGCAAGTAGTGTGTACACACTGAAAATTTCAAAAAAAGAAAAAGTACACTTTAAATACCCGGATGATGCACTAAATTAATGGAAAAAATGAAGTGTGGAATGTTGGACACTTCATGCACTCAACTGTCACAGCTTTACTTAAGTAGCGTAGGGGGAGGGCGTATCAGACTCTGTTGTTAAATGACAAAACAACCTTATACAATTCACGCACTACATGGATAAGTACATAAGTGCATAAGTGAATAGTGTATATAGTGCATCATTTGGGACGCAACTATGATGTACACCAGTAATGTTTATTTGTAGGGAACGTTTAAAAAAGCTACTTAAATACCCTAATTGAACTAAGGCCTAATCCAGGCTTAGTCTAAGCCCTGTCTGTGAAACCGGGCCTATGTTACACAAATATACTTTATGTATTTAATCTTACTTTATTAACCAATGTCTTTGCTGCTGACATTCAATGATCCAATTCAACCATACTAATAAGCAAAAATTACTTTAGATTAGATTTATAAATAACTTTTGAACTTTCTTCCCCTGTATCCTATTCTTCTGCAATCCAGAATGGCAGCACAGCTGAAGGGTCTGTTTCTGCTGCGCCCTCTATTGTACAGGCGTAAATAACTTTTGCCAAAAATGTAACTTTTTTTGTTGTCATTCAAAAAACAAACAAACAAGAAAGCCCAGCCCAGGTGAGAAAAATGCATTACTTTTCATAAAAAGTAAGGCAATGAGTTACTTTTTTTAGGGAGAATCGCAATAATGTAATATTTCCCCAACATTGTAAGTCAATAGCATACAGATGTATGAAGCACTGCTCACACTTTCAAACCAAGCAGCTATCTGTTGGACAGCATGGCAAATTCGCATGACCAACTTGAACATGAGCAAAATCTATACGTGCCAAACTTTTTTGCCCTCATGCAAAGTTCCCAATCAAGAGGAACAACTTGAGGGTGAGTGAATGATGACAGAATTTTCATTTTTGGGTGAACTATCCCTTTAATGTCTTATTTCACTTTAGTATCTCAAGTAAATGTTTCTTGATTTAAGAATGCAGTGTATGAATGGTTGGAACATTATGAATGAACCGGGTAGATTATTTGAATAATGCTGGGCAATGCAGCTATAACCTGGCCAAAATGACTTGCTGCCAAATTTCTACCGCATAGGGCCCCGTCTATAGGCCTGTTGCCAACATTCAAACAGTATGTATAACACCAAGCTGTGACCATACGTAAAATATTGAAAAATCTCCCTCCCTGTAGAGCTGTCTGAGATGGAGAGGTCGCTTACCTGTAATTACTCCATGATTTGCTGCCCTCATTGGGAACGCAGCCAGCTTTTCTATACTTTTACGAGGATTTTGTGTTTCTTGTGGTTGTCGTGTTGCAATTAAAACTGTCTCTGAGCTTTGGGTGGCAAAGGCGCTGAGACAGACACAACTCGAAAGGAACGTCTCGCTGCAGGCACCATGAAAAGCATGGGATGAGAAAAGCACAGTTAATTATGCTTGACAGGTAACTATTAAATGGGATTTCTGTCCAGGCCTTGGAGGTCTCTCTGTTGTAAATGAAAACATACACATATAATGCCCACTGAGACATATAGGGTGTAATTACCTCACAGTGATGCTGCTGGGCTGATACCTGGGCTGGCCATGTATATGAGCGCACAATCAATTCCCCCTTTTGTCTGTCTTCTGTCTTTATTAGTTGTTTGCTGTAACAGGTCATCCCCGCAAGACTTTTTCCACTCAGACTTTGATGTGGGATCCGTGTGTCGGCCGCCAAGGCGCCTGTGATGGAAGACTGTGCCAAATCGGACCTTATCTCTTCTCATCCTGTCAACCATTCAGCTAAACATATCACAGGAGCCTCCATGTGAATGGTTTGGATACAATAAAATATTTTGGTCACATAAAAGGTATTACGCCTAAGGCCACAAGACTTTCACAAGAGTATTTTATGTTAGATGTGTTGGCATCCCCCCCTCCGCTGTAATAGTGTGGGGCCTCCAGTCTGTTTCGTTAAATTGCCTGCACATGCTATACATTCCGACAAACAATGTTCTTTTTATAGCAAATGCTAGACAAATCTAACTCACTTCATGTCTAGCTCTGTTTTTTTGTTCTTATAGTGAAAGTACCATGAAAAACATGAAATAACCTTGTTGCATTATAATGTCATTATATATTCCAAAACCATGTACCCATTTACACTTTTCACACTGTGCTTAACCCCGGGTTATCTTCGTTCTAAACACTTCGAACTTCATTCTAAAGAACGTTTCACACTTGTAATTTAGAAGCGGGGTTAACACCACTTTTTTTTCCGGGGTTATGAAACCCTGCTCTGGTTTTTGCATTGCGGTACCAAACTTGATTGCGGTGTTAGAATTTTACAGCTAGACGTTTAGAAACTGACAACAAATTGCGCACTCATATTTGCCTGCTTTGGGTCACGGAAAAGCTGCGCATTGTATACAAACAGTAAATTCAGTGTTAGAGAAGGAAAATGTCAAATGCTGACAGAAAACACGACAATTTGAATAAAGAAGAGACTATTTCATTCTTAACTTTATAGTCTGTCCATTCAGTATAAACTCGATAGTACAGTCGGCAATATGACGATGAGCAATGCTGCATTTAACCAACCAATGACACTGACACCGCAAATATGCAAATAAGAACGTAAACCCAGGGTTTAGGAATGTAGACGTCAGTCCCCAATATTTAAGGTATTTTTAGAGGAATTTGATTGTTTTTATGTCTTCTCTGAATTGTTAAAAAAAAAGTAATTAACATTAAAATATTATGATATTAATTTTGGATGCCCTCTTACCAATTAATGTCACACTTTGTATTGCACATCTTATGATAGGGTTTGTTTGTTAATTGTTCTATTTTCAAATAGAACAGGTTAATTATGAGCAGTGTGAAACATGAAGCAAGATAACCCAGGATTCCGTTTACCCTGGGTTTTTAGAATGACCCAGGGTTAACTATTTCAAGTGTGAAAAGCCCTATTGAAACTTTTCTATTTAGGTTGACTGGACCACAAAATCAAAATGTACGATTCTTACTTTTTGTGCACATCATTATTTATTATAAAAAATAAATAAAAAGTCCTCTTGCAATATCATCTCATCTCAGATGATGTGTTTACTGCTGCAAAGGCAGGACAAAAACCTCTCCCATGCATCCGGAGACCTGTCACTTAAATAAGATTGCAGCAATAGCAATGACAACAGTCCAGTGATCCAGACAATTACAAATGTTCAAAATCAAGTCCCACCTCATCCGAGAAGATGTTTCACTGACAATAGAGATGTAAAGATGATCACAACTTCTGTTTCATGCCTTGAATATTTTTTCCTCCACCCACATGGTCTCAGATACACCAGCAGATATGGCAAAGTAAGTATTTACACTTGGGCTACATCCACATTAATTCGGATAAATTAAATCCATCCTCATTAGAATTTTGAAGCTTTTTACAAAAGTTGCACATCCTCATACACACTGAAATACCTGAAAAAGAACCCATAAAAGCTCAGTGAACTCATACAGTGAGACCAGACATAATAAAGTCCTTACATTATTCTGGCACGATTATCTTATTAGTAATATCCCACCACTGGTGTGTCCACATGGTTTAAAATGCAATTGCTGTCATGTTTTGCTGCAGAACAGCAAATGTGAGTACATTTTCTATAATATGAAAAGCTCTTTTTTGCTGGAAAACAAACAAACAAATAAACAAAAAAAGTGTGAATGGACAAAATGTAGAGAAAAAGATGTGTTTTCAAATTTATCCAAATGAATGTGGACATAGCCTTGGTCGCTTCTTGCATTTTAGTAATCAGGTTGTATAGACTACAGGTTCTATTTATACTCGTGCCTCTTCAAAACTGAAAGAAATTCAACCTTCTGCACATAATCATCCCTTCCTCTTCACTGCTTGTTACAGAATGAACATGAATGAACATATGAAGGTATGTTGAAAGATACAGTACAACTTTCTGAAATGTGTCATATCTTGTGTAATCACTCAATCAGTGTTTCAACCACGGAAAGACGTCATTAAAATGCCACGTAGCATTACATTTCCCTCAGAAAAGCCATTCAGTGTCCACAGATTGTTAGTTCACTAGAGAAATGAACTCTTTCACTAAATATATGCACTATATTAGCCTATTATTTATATGATTATACTTAACCTGTCAGAGATTACTTAATTATTTAATGTTTAAATAAAACTGTCATGAAAACCAGTTATGACAGCCACTGTGTAAATTATTATATTTAAACAAGGAATTGGAGAAACATAATTTACTAATTAGATATAGATGTTAATGAAACAACTGCCTAATGTGCATTTTTATATATATATATATATATATATATATATATATATATATATATATATATATATATATATATATATATATTATTGAGTGTTGATGATTATATCTAAAACTAAATAGCAACTGTTGTTAATTGTAAACTTTAAAGGTGCCCTAGATTGTTTTTTACAAGATGTAATATAAGTCCTAGGTGTCCCCTGAATGTGTCTGTGAAGTTTCAGCTCAAAATACCCCATAGATTTTTTTTAATTAATTTTTTTAGCTGCCTATTTTGGGGCATCCTTAAATATGCACAGATTTTTTCAGCACGGCCCCTTTAAGAGATGCGTTCCCTCTGCCCCACCAGCTCTCGACTATATACATCGCATAAACAAAGTTCACACAGCTAATATAACCCTAAAATGGATCTTTACAAGATGTTCGTCATGCATGCTGTATGCATGCTTCGAATTATGTGAGTAAAGTATTTATTTAGATGGTTACGTTTGATTTTGTGTGAGTTTGAGGCTATGCTCTGTGGCTAACGGCTAACATTACACACTGTTGGAGACATTTATAAAGAATGAAGTTGTGTTTATAAATTATACAGA
The DNA here is from genome assembly GCF_024489055.1 of Chanodichthys erythropterus. Lineage (NCBI taxonomy): Eukaryota > Metazoa > Chordata > Actinopteri > Cypriniformes > Xenocyprididae > Chanodichthys > Chanodichthys erythropterus. Next base: position 24,992,888 of record NC_090224.1, on the reverse strand, counting down.
CTGCACGTGTTTAAAAATGAAAATAGGAAGGACTCTCGTCTCCGTGAATACAGTAAGAAACGATGGTAACTTTAACCACATTTAACACTATATTAGCAACATGCTAACGAAACATTTAGAAAGACAATTTACAAATATCACTAAAAGTATCATGATATCATGGATCAGTTATTATTGCTCCATCTGCCGTTTTTCTCTGTTGTTCTTGCTTGCTTACCTTGTCTGTGCACAGATCCAGCCGTTAATACTGCCTTTCCTTGTCTAATGCGTTGAATGGGCTGGCATTATGCAAAATTGGGGTCATACATATTAATGATCCCGACTGTTACGTAACAGTCGGTGTTATGTTGTGATCCGAGTGTTTTCCGGAAGTCTTTTAAACAAATGAGATTTATATAAGAAGGAGGAAACAATGGAGTTTGAGACTCACTGTATGTCTTTTCCATGTACTGAACTCTTGTTATTCAACTATTCCAATATAAATACAATTTTCCTTTCGAGGGCACCTTTAATATTATAGTAATGTTCAAGTAAGTGCTCCCTATATAGTTTACAGCATTAGCTGAGATTAAATTTTAATTATAATTGAATGCATTTAAAGACAGAGACACTGTTTGTTCAGTAAACCACTGTTTAATAAAAAAGTTTAAAAAAAAGAATAAAAAAAAAAAAGTTTAGTTTTCTCCCCCTGCTGTACTGAACCCATACTAAAACATGACTTCAAAACCAAGGTATGTACTGAAACGTTGTTTTTTTGGTATACTGTTACACCCCTACACAGTCCCGGCGCCATGGGCGGGCATTGGGGGGCCTGGCCCGCCCTGTGAGTCACTAGTGCCCGCCCTGGACGAGTCGACAACTCCACGTCCCACCAACAACCAGTCCTTGATTTTTTGTATCAATAGGCTACTTTCATCAAAAGTTATCGTTTTGTATCATAACTACCGGATAAAAATGTGTTTGATCTGATTTTAAAAAAATAAAATAAAATAAAATAATAAACGATTTTGATTGGTTTGTAAATATTGAGCGCGGAAATGTTTGGTTGTGTGCTAAGCATAGTGCTGCCGCTTAATGCTAGCGGTCATTTTTTAAACAACTGCTGAACTATCTCGTGTGACAGTTAGGATATACGGCGTTTCTTTAATCAAAGACCACCAAAGTTGACAGGAGAGATCAGCGAGGTAATGCTAGGCGAAAGCCCGAGTGTTGCTGTGAGACTGAGACATATCCAGCTGCAGACCCGCAGCACCAGTTTCAGAACCGCAGCCGCAGAGACTGACGCGCTTCTGCTATGATATTTGTCTGAACTATTTTCGCTGCTAAAACAGAACAAAAACAGTCAATATTGCATCTAAAATGTAAGTAAATTCATATTAATTACTTGTTTATACAACTGCCATATGAAATCAGTGTCACATTTTCAGTCGTGATGGTATTATTTGGCACTCTTGGTCGTGTGATGTTGCTTAACTGTATCATATGTCATAAATATAAAAACTCCACATTTGAATTTTTACTGCATTATTCAGCCGCGGCTCGTCTGGGTGGGGCATAGCCCAACAAAATATTCATCCAAAAATAGACTGAAATAATAATATATTGTAAATGTGTCCAGCATTCTGAAACAAATATTTTTCAGATTTTCTAGTCGTAAAGTGAGCAGGGTATATTAAAATATAGCGCAAGGATTCGGCAGGCATGAATCATGATAAGTGGGGCAGCCTGTCTCAGAGCCCTCCCAGCTCTACAGTGCCCCACAAATTTCCAATGTAAACTTATGATGTAAACCTGTGGTGAAAAATGGAACTGCAGCAACCATTTGAGCAGCCATTTGAGCAGATTTCTGGCTGCCCCGCTTACTTCCAAGTGACGTTATGTCACGTAAACCTCGCTCCAGGTCAAGACAACATCAGTCCGTTTCACATATGTGTCTGTATCAGTCAGTAACTAGTTGGCATGTCTGTTCTTCCTATGTGGAGTAGCGTATTAAATAAATGAGAGGATAAACCCTTTAGTTCATGTGAATAGCTTCTACATACAGTAGTTCTGTTGTGTTTGTTTTATGTTTTTCTGAGAATAGACATGACTTTTTTCTTCGCTGGAATTCCTACATACCTTGTAACATCCTAAAACAACATTTGTCATGCTGCGCTCATTTGTTTCGATTTCTCCTCGAGAACAGCGCAACATTTTGTTAGCGTCAGTACATTACATCAGCGACAGCCTATATATTATTATGCACTATTGATAATATCAATATTATTATGCACTAAGCCCCTTAGACTAAATGAATGCAGAAGCATTATCGCATTTTGGTGATTCTCTAGTCATTTTTTGTTATTGGCGTTTTAATCCGGCCAGGCAAGTAAAATTCTCTTTCACTTGCCCCTTTAAAAAATCAACTTGTCCCGGGCAATGTCGAGCCCATGCGACGTGTGTTTAGTTCTTCCTCGGTTTTTTTTTTTTTTTTTTTTTTTTTGTCCATTTAATTCATAATTAATGTTATTATGCAATAAGGTTGATCTCATTTGTGCCCCCCTGAAAAAAATGTAATGCCCGTCTGTGAATTTGTGTCTGGCGCCGGGTCTGCCCCTACACACTTCACAAATTTAACTATTTTTAGTCAAAGTCCATTTTTAAGTCAAAGTCACTTCAGAATTACAGTAATTAACTGCAGCAAATCAGTGCAATTAACCAGGAATTTGTCAATTAGACTTGATTTTGAGGTTGAAATGATACTGACTTATTCTACAGAATCATAAACCATTGGTTATAATTTTTGATGATGTGCAGGTATGATTTCATAATCAATTTCAAAATCAATATTGCCCAACTCGGTCATGTCCACATATTTAATTATTTGGTGAGTAGCCATGAGTAAGTGTAAGATCATGTATAGTCATCTCATCATTTTTGCCAAATAAACTCAACAGGATGATCAGGAGTTATTTTGCAATAATGACTGGCTGACTGACTGTGCATTATCCCTTACTTAATAGCCTTGTGGCTCATAGTAGACCCATCTTGAAAGGTTTATCACTAAAAATCAATCACTCTTTATAAGTATATACTGTATAAGACTAGGAACGTTTATTAAGAAAGTTTTTATAGTTCACGTCTTTAATGGCTGAAATTAGCATCAGTAATCATATGTGATGTAATCTTGGCTTTGCTGTATGAAACTGCAGGAGCAGAATTCTTCAGTGGCAGACAAGCAACACAGATGTTTATTCCAATTAACTGTGGGAGTTCAGAAGTTTGGTTCTCCAGCTTGCAAAGATGTCTGGAGAGGAATGCCGAGCTTCTAGCGCAAGGCCAGCCAAAGTCAGGAGGGCAGAAATAGTAAGAGGGATTAGAGAGAGAGAGGACAGCCCTGACTATTCACTCCTGGCACGAGCAAGACAGCCACCGGTACAAGTGAGGTTTTTTATGCATTCAATTTAAGTTTAATTACTTAAATCTCTGTGAGGGCACACAGGAAGAAAGCCCGGGCGTTTGTGTAGAGCAGATTACCCCACTGCCCTGCCAAGCCGGCACATAGCTGCATCATAAGATAGAATTCAAATTCAAATGTGGGCTAAAGAAAATGCAGCTGTCACCCCTCTGGCCTGCGAAGCCCCTGCCGGATCAAAGATGAGCTGTCCTCCCTCTCTGCCTGTGTAAAAATGAGCTGTCCTCCCGTTGCCAGTGTCTCATCTCCCTGCTCGTCTCCCTGGGGCTCCTAATCCTTTGCTCCTGACGACACACTGACAGTCTGAATGAAGGCATTAACCCTGAAAAATAATTACCAATTAAAGTAGAGCACAAAAACAGGAGCAGGTATGGCAATTGCAGGAGCGAGTGTGTTGCACTTTAATCCCTGTGTCTTTTGATATAACCTGTTTCACCCCATCAGCTCACGGACATATATCCCGATACACAAAAACACCTACAAACACACATCTGACTATTGATAGGTCATGCAGTCTATGTCTCTCAGCTGAAAGTGGACCTAAAGTGATTGTGGTTCAAGCTAGCGTGCAGCCGCACCTGAAGCGCTAATCCATATCCAGGTAAAATGATACTAAATCCACAGCCCCTTCCTTTCCTTCTGATCGGCCCTGTACTTTAAGCCTCTGCCATTGGCCCATGAAGGATCAGACGCTAAGATCCGTTCAGAAAGACCAGTCTGTCGGAGGACCGGTCGTTTGACAAGTTAATCTTGTCTAAACGGAGAGGGGTGTGTGTGTGTGTGTGTGTGTGGGGGGGGGGGGGGGGGTTATGTGTCGATTTATGTGTTGACATTCTGACTCATCGCAGAACTTTAACAGATAGTTCTCACACGAGTCACAAGTCTGCACACAGTGACATCTGATAGGGATGTGAGATCAGAGGTGTTGAATATCTTTTAGACAAACAGAAAATCTAGTACGTAGGAAATCATCGCAACACTCAAACAGGAAGGAATGATAAAATAATGTAAATTAGCTACTGTTCCAAAAGGGCTTTCGCACCAGAGGAACCACTTTTTGGTTTCCTAGGAACTAGGAAAAAATTTAGTTATAGGAACACCTGTTGGGGGAACTAAATTAGCTGCTGCTTCAGAGCAGGGTCTAACCTAGCACAATAGGAGCTACCAGTGACATAAGTGTACGTTGATTGGCCGAAGGCATGCCCGCCCACAGCACCCACCATTTTTTAAAAGCCGTATAACAAGACATAAACATACAGAAATCTTGTTAAAGGTGCTGTAAGTAGAATTTGAACTATGCCATTGGACATTGTTGATATTTGAAATCAACCCAAACAAACCCACCCCTCTCTTCATTGCCCCGCCTCCAAAACTTACACACTAATCCTAACCACCCTGCTCCAAGTCGGTCTCAAACCCCAGCCCGATCGCTGCTTGAACGTGAGGCGAATGCACTATCAATGACGCAATGCACCGCATTCCCTAGCAGTTGTCAGTGTGCAGTAGTTTACCTGCACAACTCTCACTATCTGGCCACTGTTACACACGCAGTGCAAGTGGATGTCTGTTTATCACAGCTGACGCGCAACAAAATGCTTCACGAAAAATAAAGCGCAGCTGATGAACAAATGACAAGGAAGCACAAAAAATGAACATACAGTACAAACAAAGAGTAAAAACAAAGTGTTCGCTGTTAGTCGCAAACAGCACAGCAGCTCCAGACAATCAATACTCAGTGTTACTCACTTGAGCGGGATCAAAGCAGCCTCCGCATCTGTTTTCAGGTCTTCCCACTTAGCTCTCTCCAGCACTGGAAAGCTTTTCTAATACAAACACGGGTCCTAAAGCGTTTTGCCAGGCATAAATCTTCATTCCAGTGATATTGTTTTGAACTCTTTTGTATTGTGTCCCATTTCTCATTCTGTTTTTTTTATTATTATTATTATTTTCAAATCTCCCTCTGATCGTTCTCTCTCCTCAACCGTCATACACTCCCTAATGCAGATTGGTTAGACGTTTGTTGTTGCTATTGGCTCGACTAACTTCCAAACAGTGTATTTGAAATGCTACTGAGTTCCCCTATAACGGCATTTACCTGTCGCTTTTTGTCTGCGGTGTTGTGTTCTTTTCTCAGCCTCGATATGTAGTACCACAAGTTGTCATAGGAGATTTAGTCTCTTAGCCTTCATTTTTGTTCTTGCATAACGTATACTTCTACATTCCATCTCGTTATCGTGAATCCCACAACACACAACAAAAACACAACTCAGATCACAGTATCCTCCATCCTCTAGTTGTTGACGTTGTTGAATGACATCACTGAGTTCCTATGGCAGTGCGAATGCAAAGAGAAAAATGGCCTTCTTTAGATTTCAGGGAAACTGCCCTGGTGGCTATTTCCTATAACTACCTGGTGCGAAAGCCTAGTGTGCTGCCTATGTAGTGCCTAAAGAAATCCTTTCATGATATTGGTCAGCAGTGACAGAAATTAAAATTTAATTATAAATGTAATTCTTTTAAATATGGGCTAAGCAATGTATAATTTTGCTTGTTGAGTGCTGCAGTAATTACGTATTTTTGTAGGCCAACCCGTAAGCTCGCATCACACTGGTTCCCTTGAAAAAAGCCAATAGAATGTGTCCATTGGCTTATGGATTATTGTAGAAAATAAGCTCTGTGACCAACAAAAGATTATGATTCTTACACATTTTGTTCTCCATGATAATCTTCATAAATTAACATAACTTTAATGAATTTTAAAATTCTAAATATAATCTAAATATAATTTTTATAAATAAAAATATTGAAAGCTCTAGCGTAAGTTCTGCCAGGAAGACTCAATGTTACCTATTAGTTTAGATCTAACCAATCATTATCTTACCCTTCGAGTATAAAAGATCAGTACTTACACATGTCTGAGTTCGCAGATGCTGATGCCAACCTCCACCTTCATCCTCCCCACCACCACCAGGATGGTCCCTGTCCATACCTTCAAGGGGGTCAGCTACGCCCCTGCGTTCATCGTCAGGCAGGAAATGCCGAGTCTGCAACCCTGAGCTAAGGACGGGGCCTACGTCAAAGAACTTTATCTCACAATATTTTGCTTGCTGATTGCTAATAAATATCGTTATCTTGCCTCACGAGTCTTTCTGGTAGAAGTAAATATATAGGCTATAAACAAACTACACCGAGGTTGCATGACTTCAGCATCACCACCATTAAGCTTCTGACAACACTTTCAATCTCTATTTTAATTTTTTTACCCTGAATGTTTGAGTTAAAATAGTTAGCAATAGCATGATTATAAACACAATGAGGCTGTGAAAGCGACTAGTAATAATAATAAACTTTATTTTATATAGCACCTTTAAAAGTAGCATCTCAAAGCTCTTTACAAGAACATACAAATAAAATACCTTGAAATAAAAAAATAGAAACATACATCAAAACAAATTTAAAAGACAAAGATGCGTTAAAGAAAAGAAATATTCAGTGAGTAGATGAGTTTTTCTGTTTGCCGTGATGATGTATGTGAAAATATCTTGAGCTTGTGTTTACCACAGATCTTTTTTCAGGCCAAAAAAAAAAAAAAAAAAAACATTTAAAAAACGTCTCAGGTTACAGATGTAACCCTGGTTCCCTGAGTAGGGAACGAGACGCTGCGTGGTAACGCATTGGGAACCTTCTGCGTGATGTCGTCACTGAAGCACTCATGTATCTAACCAATCGCGTAGCGAGACGTCAGAGACGGGTGATGTCACGGACCAGGAAACTATAAAGCATACCCGGATGCAGAGCACGCTAGCTTCTGGATAAGTCTGAGACAAATGCTCGCAAGTATGCAGGGGGTACGGCAAGAGACGCAGCGTCTCGTTCCCTACTCAGGGAACCAGGGTTACATCTGTAACCTGAGACGTTCCCTTTCGTGGGAACTGTCGACGCTGCGTGGTAACGCATTGGGAACGCTATCCCAACTGTGCCGTAGCAGCAAATACTTGCCAGGTTATCTTGGCAGAACTGATGACCCCGGAGTGGAGCCGACATCAAGGTTATAAAACCTTACAAACGTATGCTGACATGACCAGCCAGCCGCGTCACAAATGTCACCGATGGAGACACCTGACATCAAAGCTTTTGATGCCGCCATACCCCGCGTAGAATGGGCACGGACATTCAGAGGAGAAGGCTGTCCGGCCGCATCATATGCAAGTGTGATGGCCTCGACCACCCACTTGCTCATCCTCTGCTTAGATGCAGGGCCCCCTTTCTTAGGGGACCCATAACAGACAAAAAGCTGATCAGTCTTACGCCACAGGGCAGCTCTGTGGACGTAAGTATCCAAGGCCCTTACAGGGCAGAGCAGATTTAGTTTTTCCTGATCCGAAGATTTAAAAGGAGGAGGGCAGAAAGCCTGGAGCACAATGGGACCTGGAATGTGGGTAGGGACCTTAGGGACATAGCCCGGTCTAGGATGCAGGAATGCTTTCACCAGTCCTGGAGCAAATTCAAGGTATGAGGGAGCAACTGACAGTGCTTGTAAATCTCCTATCCTTTTCAAAGAAGTGATAGCAAGTAGAAAAATAGTCTTTAGAGTGAGGAACCTCGCAGGAACCTCCTCTATTGGTTCAAAGGGCGCCTCGGCCAACCCTTGTACAACCACGGCCAGGTCCCAGGCCGGAACCCTTGAGCGCACTGGAGGCCTCAACCTCAGTGTGCCATGGAGGAAGCGAGTGACCAGGGGGTCTCGACCCACCGAAAGGCCACCTACAAGGGGAATATGAAAGGCAGATATAGCCGCAACGTAAACCTTCAATGTTGAAGGGGATAGGCCCTCCGAGAACTTTTCTTGGAGAAATGTAAGCACGTGGCTAATAGAGGCGTGGACAGGGTCCACATTAATACGTCTGCACCAGGCAGAGAACAGATTCCACTTGTATAAATAAAGCTTCCTCGTGGCGGGAGCTCTGGAGTTTAATATGGTCTCCACAACCTCGGTTGGGAGACCAGCATCTACGAACCTGGCCCCCTCAGAGGCCAGGCCCATAGTTTCCATAATTCTGGGCGGGGGTGTATTATCCGGCCGCCCGCTTGTGAGGGGAAGCTCCATTGGGGAGCCGTCTAGTAGGGACACTAGGTCTGAGAACCATATTCTGGTTGGCCAAAAGGGGGCCACCAATATTAGGATGACCCCCTCCCGGCGTACTTTCTCCAGAACTCCCGGGAGCAAGGCGATCGGGGGAAATGCATACAGACGCCACCTCGGCCACGTCTGTACCATGGCATCCAGCCCCAGAGGTGCTGGATGGGTGAGGGTGTACCAGAGTGGACACTGGGTTGACTCTCCCGAAGCAAATAGGTCGACTTCTGCTCGACCGAAATTTTTCCATAGGAGATCCACCACTTCTGGGTGAAGTCTCCATTCCCCGGGCCTCGGGCCTTGCCTCGACAGGGCGTCTGCTCCCATATTTTGGCGCCCTGGGATGTAAGCTGCTCTCAGGGAGAGCAGCTTCCCTTGGGCCCACAGGAGGATCTGACGGGCCAAGTAATAAAGTTGGCGAGACCGCAAACCCCCCTGATGATTTATATAGGCGACCACAGCAGTGTTGTCCGTGCGGACCAACACATGATGGCGTCTCAGGTCTGGGAGAAAGTGTTTTAATGCCAGAAACACCGCTATCATCTCAAGCCGATTTATGTGCCAGGAGAGCTGATAGACCTCCCATGAGCCCTGAGCTGGACGGCCACTCATGATCGCCCCCCAGCCCGTGAGGGAAGCATCTGTCCTAAGCATTACGCAACAACCAGAAGTCCCCAGCACGGGTCCCTGGGACAGGAACCAGGGATCTTTCCACATGACCAGAGCACGAAGGCATCGTCGTGAGACTTTGATCATGCGAAAAGGATTTCCCCTCGGGGAGAATCCCCTGGTCCTGAGCCACCACTGTAAGGGTCTCATGTGCAGGAGGCCAAAAGGTATCACGTTGGACGCAGCTGCCATCAGACCCAACAGCCTCTGGAACTGTTTTACAGTGAGTGACTGGCCTAACTTCACCCCTTTCATAGCCATAAGTATGGCACTCACCCGAGCGGGAGACAGATGTGCCCGCATCGTGGTGGAGTCCCAAACTACCCCCAGATAAGTGATAGTTTGAACCGGAACTAGCACACTCTTTTTTGCGTTGAGCCTCAACCCAAGCCTCTCCATGTGACGCAGAACAAGCTAGAATCAACCAATCGTCGATGTAATTCAGTACGTGGATGCCCTGAAGCCTCAGCGGGGCCAGAGCCGCATCCACGCACTTCGTGAATGTGCGGGGTGATAACGATAGGCCAAACGGAAGAACCTTGTACTGGTAAGCTTCGCCCCCGAAAGCAAACCTGAGGAACTTCCTGTGAGAAGGATGGATGGACACATGAAAGTATGCATCTTTCAGGTCTATCGCCACAAACCAGTCCTCGGACCTGATCTGTGGGATAATCTGTTTGAGTGTAAGCATCTTGAACTTGAGCTTCTGGATTGAGCGATTTAACACGCGTAAATCTATGATAGGACGTAGTCCTCCATCCTTCTTTGGAACAATGAAGTAACGGCTGTAGAAGCCTGACAGCTTGCTGGGAGGAGGGACCCTTTCTATAGCTCCTTTTTGCAAGAGTGTCATAACCTCTTGTTCCATCACCAGAGACTGCTTGGGGGTCACCACTGTGGGAAGGACCCCGTTGAATATGGGCGGGCGAGACCCGAACTGTATTCTGTAACCCTTTTCTATCATGAGCAGCACCCAATTTGATATATTTGGAAGTAGTTTCCACTCTGCCAAAAAATCTACTAAGGGAACCAGTCTCTCGAGACTGGTCTCTGGTGTTTTTTGAGCACTTGGCTCGGTGATCTGACACGGCGTGCCGGCAGACAACCGAATCAAGTGGCCGGCCCTCCTCGAAGGACCGGCGGGGACCGCCGTGCCCTGACGCACACTGGGTGGTAGGGTTGACGGACTGTCCCCCTGAGGGTGCCGAAGGGGAGCGGGGATTAGATGTATTTTTTCCCGGCTTCCTCCGGAGGGGGACCACCCTCATTGGGTCCTGACCCACAGATGTCAGGACCGCTTTGAAGCCTTCCTGGCGATGATAACGGCCCGCAGGTCCGTTTTGCCCTTGGAAGGCTTCTTGTGAGCGGACCGATCCGGTCCCCAAGCTGTTTGTGGGGGAGCTCGAGTGGCCACGCTCACTTTCTGTTGCGCTCTGTGGTGCGCTGAGGAGCTCGTGGACGGCCGAGGCTGCTCCCGCTCAGCAGCCTCGGGGGGAATAGAGCGGCGGGGGATGAACCTCTGGAACGCCGCTGATTGTTTTTTCGCCTCCTGGAACCTCTCGACGACTGTATTTACAGCGTCGCCGAAGAGGCCCGCAGGGGACAGAGGCGCGTCCATAAGGGCAGCTTTGTCTCGCTTCCTTATGTCCGAGAGGTTCAGCCACAAATGTCTCTCCGTAGCCACCAAGGCTGCCATAGACCGGCCGATTTCTTTGGCCGTCTCTTTGGTGGCACGGAGAGCGAGATCAGTTGCCATCCTGATCTCTTGAATGCAATCATAAGTGGCCTCCCCGCTCTCATCAATCTCCCCCAGCAGGTCTGCTTGATATGCTTGAAGCAGCGACATGGTGTGTAGACATGCCGCCGCCTGACCTGCCGCCGTGTATGCTTTGCCCACCAAGCTTGATGTTGTTCTTAAGGGCTTGGTGGGCAACGTCGGGGCTTTTAGTGACGATGCCGACTCGGGCGAGAGATAGCCCGCAAGCGTCTCTTCAACCCGGGGCATCGCCGCATAACCGTGCCGTTTCAACCCCACTATATTGCTATATACAGATGTTTGGGGGCTGAATACGCGGTGCTGCATGGGCCTTTTCCACGACCTCGACACCTCGGTGTGGAGGTCCGTGAAAAACGGCAAACCCCGACGCTGGGGTAGCGACCGAGCGGGCAGAAAGCGCTCATCTAGCTTACTTTTTGGTTTCGGTTCTGCCCGCTCTGCTGGCCAATCAATCTTTAACAGTCTCGACACTCACCACATCAACCTCCTAGGAGGAAGAGAGGTGAAGCGCCAATGCCTCTCTCCGGGGGGAAGAAACCGCAACGTGTGCTTCCACCGCCTGAGAAGAGACACTGGGGCTGGCGGGTAAAGGGCGAGATAAGGCTGGGCCCGTCTCAACCCCCTCCACCAGCTCCATCTGCGAACCCCACGACAGCAGCCGGCGCTGCGCCTCAGCAGCAGCAGGACCCGACCCGCGGGGAACGCTCGCCGAGGCACCCTCCTCAAAGAGTGCTCGGCGAGATCTCAACACTCTGAGGGTTAGTCTCTCGCAATGCACACAGACAGCTCCCTCGAGAGCTGCCTGGGCATGCTCAACCCCCAGACAAAAAACGCACATATCGTGTGTGTCCCCGTCAGGAATGTATCTGGGGCAGGGATGCACACACTTCCTGAAACGTTTTTCCTCCGCCATTATAATTGTCATATATATATATATATATATATATATATATATATATATATATATATATGTGTGTGTGTTTGTCCAACTCTTGTCCTCAGACAAAGAGATATTGTGAATGATACGGGACAAACAACACCAAATAAGACAGACAAGATAACATAGAGCGCTTTGTTGAAGACACAGAAGCTAGCGTGCTCTGCATCCGGGTATGCTTTATAGTTTCCTGGTCCATGACGTCACCCGTCTCTGACGTCTCGCTACGCGATTGGTTAGATACATGAGTGCTTCAGTGACGACATCACGCAGAAGGTTCCCAATGCGTTACCACGCATCGTCGACAGTTCCCACGAAAGGGAACCCATTGAATGTAGCAGGGACGCCTGCAGGATTTTTTCTCAGGGTACATACAGAACTAGCACCGCCCATCTCGCTCCTTTCTAAGATTACATTTTGCTGTCCGAGAATAGCAATTAAATCAGTTACTGCTTTGATACCATACTTCTTGTGTTCTATTGTGTTATGGTGAGAATGATCTTATGATGTACAAAATAGACTCTTTTTCCTATACACACTCTTAAAAATCCAATGCATGTAACTGAGCAATCTGACGTGCTTGTAGATAGATGCTTCATTACTTTTTTTAACGTTATTCCAGTCACTAGTTTTCAGAAAAATGTGAGTCGATTTACTTGTCTCAAACAACTCTGTTGGTATTATTATAATTAGTGGACTGTTATAATTATTGTTGTTGTTGTTACATTTCATTTATTGCCACATTTTAATATGTGAATTATATTATCAGAAAACTAAGCACAGTTAGCATTGTCAGACTTTATTTGTGCTTAATGGATAAAACAATGGAGCTCTGCACTTGGGTTTATGGCTGCTATAAATTTTACCTGCCACAAGATGGCAATGTTTTCTACGAAGCCCCATACATGACATGCAGAAAAAAAAAGTAAATTGTGTGCACGCTTTACTAAGTCGTTCCCTCGATTTATTAATCGTGCGCACAACTTACTAATTATTTCCCTCGATTTGCTAAATTGTGTGCATGATTTAGCGTATCAAGAGAACGAAATAGTAAATCGGGCGCACAATTTAGTAAATCAAGTGAACGACTTAGTAAATGTGCGCACAATTGACTTGTTTTTTCTGCATGTCATGTGCAGGGCTCCGTAGAAAACATAGTAAAACGAGAGAACGAATAAGTAAATCGTGCGCACAAGAGAACGATTTACTAAATAAAGAGTCTTTAATCATTTTGAGCCTAGTTTTAATCATTAACTATCTGTAATGTCATTTTTTGTGTGTGGAAGAAGCACCAATTAAACAAAACTAAACTAGCCAATCAGATTTCTTTTGACCCATCCCTTACCCTTGCACGCACATACACACATTTGACTTTACAACACACACACACCTTTATTTATTCTCATTATGTCTTGCTTTCTCAATATGTCAAGAGTGTACACAGATAGATTAGTAATCAATTTAAAAATTATGTAAAAATAAAAATGGCATTAATTAGCACCCTCTCATGGTACGCACAGCGCATACAGCCGTACAGCTGCAGGCACCACTAGACTTTAGGACATTTGAACAGGAAGAGCTGAAATGCTAACTCGTTTCTTGGTTTTGGCCTACAAAAGTACATCATCCTTGCAGAACTCTATTAGAGTATCATGTTGTTAGCTTAGCAACATGCTAACATCAAACTATTCAAATACACTGTGAGTCAAGTCTACCCTTTAAATTTCAGTTAGCTAGATGCAAGGTTTTAGAATCTCGAGTCCTTCCAAACAATCCGTCCTAACATGCAATAGCAGGCAGTTGGCAGGTCAACAAACACTGTAAATCAAGTACTCAGTGAACATTCCTGCGTTTTTAATGTCAAGGCTCTTTCACAATAATACCGTATACCTGAAGCGGCTTCCCATGGACCTGATTATCATTTGACATGTCACTCTTCTGGTATTTAACTGATGTTGGCCGCTATAATTAACTGAAGTTGATTCTTGCCTTGTGGTTTTGGCTGTTGTGGTCAGTTTATGCATGCAAAAAACGTGGGTGTGGAATATTCACTGACAGTAACAAAGGAAATATCTTTTATCTCGGAGATGGTGAAAACATCCATTAAATCAGCTGCTAAATAAGGGTGCGATATATTCTTTCCCATTCTATATGCTTTATTCTATTATAGTGAGTCAAACCATAATGGTTTATTTTGATAAAAAAAAAAAATCAGCTTACAGAAGGTGTGGTGACTGTTAATGTAGTTCAGCCCAAACCTGTGTGGCCACATTTGTCTTTTTAACCCTGATGCATCATTGTATCTCTGGTCATCAAAAAACTTTCCCATGATTTTATAACCACAAGCATACTGAACAGCAAACATGTCAAATACATTTTTTGCAGGTCATATTGAACAAATGGTCACCTTATACATATTTTTTAATTAGTTAAACCTTGATGTATCCATGCAAAACACACACTCTTCTAGAGATTTTAAAGTCCATTCTTAAATAGCTGATGAAAAAAAGTCTTTATGATCATTCAATAACTACTATTGTGGTAAAGCTAATGGGGACACATGAAGAGGCCTTTAGTGTCCTTGACTGGATAACTTCAATTTTAATTCAGTAGCTTTTAAGTCATCTAAACTGAACACTCACACAAAATGACTCCTTATATTTTATGGTGCCATTGTAGATTCAAAAGTTTTTTTTGAAAATAAGTTAATACTTTTATTCAGCAACTCTAAAGTCCCCCTGAAATCAAAATGAAAGTTTTTTTTAGCTTTCAGTATGAATATGTTAGCTTAATGTTATGAATATGCTGGTGTGTTCCAAAACAATGACAAAATTCACATTTAGGAGATATAAGCATTCAAAACTTACAGTCTCTCACTTCCGCTAAAATTAATCACAGATTTTCATGACATCACATCACACTTCAGCTTCTCATCAAATCTTTTGTCCAATCAAATGCTCTCTAGAATCTGTAGTCCCGCCCTTCCTACACAATCAACAGACACTGAAGCTGTGGCTGAAATCGGTCATTTGTTCACACCATAGCTGTCAATATTGAACACTGAAAATAAGGGAGATTTCCCGGGATCCATACCCAAAATAAGGGATTTTTTTTTACATGATTATTACGTTGGCACTAGGGAGGGGGTCAGGACCCCTGCACTTTTGATAAGGGTTGCTTCAATCAGTCACACTATATCATCTTTTAGCTTAGGATATTTTCTTTCAAATGAGACCATTTTCATTTTCACGTTTCTGTGAGCTTTCGTTCTTAAACAATCAACGGAAATGTGCTCTCGAACGGAGAAACACGCGATCTCCAAACCATCGATCAAAGCGTGCTAACGTTTTAGGACAGGTCAATGGTATATAATGTCAATCAAGCCAAACCGCCCATTCAGAAACCGAGAAATTTGAAGGCTGATCTCTCAGGTTGAAGCGCAAGCTGGCTTGACTGAAGTTTTCGTGGGGATAATAGTTTATGGACTGTTTTGATTTCGGTAAATACATCTAGAAAGGTAAAAGCATTGATGGCATCTATAAAAGAGATATCTGAAAGTGAAACGAAAGTGATATTGCCTCGTCCAGTGAGGAGGACGCACGAGAGGAGACCTGCGCGTTTAATCTGTACTGCATTTACAATGCTTATCAATGCCGTGCACTTTGATCGTGAAAGTGAAAGTGCCCTTTGCAGTCGCATCGCGGTGCCCCCGTGTTCCCATTTCTCCCAATGTCCATTACAATTTATATAGTACATTTTCCGCGAGCTTTTCAAAGAAACTCCATGAGCGCGGAAAGGCGCGTTCGGCGCATGCATACGTGCATCACCCGTGGTCAAGTGCAAGCCACTTCACAGACACAGATAGGCCTACTTGCGTGTTCTGAGTTAACACAATCAGAGCGTAAAAATACGGGATATTTCACGGGAAAATGCTAAAACGGGAAGACAGCGGGAAAAGAGCTAAAATACGTGAGAAACCCGGAAAAAACGGGAGGGTTGACAGCTATGGTTCACACACTTACTAGTTTCTACATGGTGAATGGCACATAGTGCACTATATAGAAAATAGGGAACGATTCAGACAGTGTAAATATGCTTTCCATTGACGCAAATGAAGTCCGTTTTCACGTTAATGAACCGCCGCAACGCGAGCAGAGTCTGCTCTGGCTCAGGGACATGAGAGCACAGAGCTGATCATATCCGCGAGTCGGCTCAGACCACGAAGGGTGGTCCATTTAAATTCTGCACAGAGATGTAGATTAAAGTGATATAGACGAGATTAGGAGGATAAACAGTTAAATAGTAAAAGGAAACAAAGGTTTTACTGAGTTTAACGGCTCTGGCCGAGCATTGGCTTTTTTATGTCAACACATTGAATAATGCTGCACGTCCCAAGACACTTCAGCGGGCCTTTAAATTGATCAGTAAACAGTAAAGACATTTATAATGTTACAAAAAATAAAAATACAAAAAAAAAAAAAAATCTATATATTTAAATAAATGCTCTTCTTTTAACTTTCTATTCATCAAATATTCCTGGAGAAAAATGTATCACAGTTTCCGCAAAAATAGTAACAAGCAAAACTGTTTAATAAGAATAATAAGAAATGTTCCTTGAGCAGAAAGTCAGCATATTAGAATTACTTCTGAAGGATCATGTGACTGGAGTAATGATGCTAAAAATATAGCTTTGCATCACTGGAATAAATTACAAAGCGAGGTCAATCCCGAGGTCAGGACTGTGCAATTCAAGAGGTTATATATCATGTAACAGAATCTAATGATCAGATAAAAATGACACATTGATGAATATTATTTTGTTTTTATAACTCACAACTCATCTCAAAACTTGTGTAATGCGTAATCTCATTAAAAAAAAAATGGAAAATGACCTTTGATTCATTGTTTTCACCAAAAATTTGCAAAGCAGTTTGCTCAATATACTGTATGTGTCACCATTATCATCTCCATTATGATAAATATCTTAGTTTTAAGTTTACTCTTTCTCTGACACACACACACACACGCTCACGCACACTCACTCATGCAAATACACAGGAGGATGTATCATAGAACAGGAAATAAAACAAAAGATGAATCATACCCAGATACACAACATCATTATGCTTCTGTTTATGGACTAGTTGTCTTCAGCATGTTGTGATCTTTTACATACCTTTGTTATTTTCAACAACTTGAGTGACATGTCTGGAAATTAATGCGCCAGTATAAAGGTGCATCTCTTTGACTTTAAACTGCTGTTTTGCCGGAGGGAGTCACGCTGATTGACATTGCTGGGACATTTTAACAACAGTTGAATTGATTGTCTCTGCCACTGGGCATTAACACAGGCTAAGTTACTGTGTCCTTTCAGGCTTTCTAGTTCTCTTTATTCCAGCTGCTCTGACTGTAAGGCCTCAGACAGTCAGGTAAGAGATCAAAGACCTGTAAACTGTAAAGAGTTTTAAAATGTTTGAGATTGAAGGGAAGATCCTGGAATTCTGATATTAATATTTGAGATGGATCTGAAAAACATGAACTTGAGATAGTTTACCCAAAAATAAAAAATAATGTCATTTATTACTCACCCTCATGTCGTTTTACACCCATAAGACCTTTGTTTATCTTCGGAGCACAAATTAAGATATTTTTTATTAAATCTGATGGCTTAGTGAGGCCTCTATAGACAGCAATGCCATTGTACATCTCAAGATCCATAAAAGTACTAAAAACATATTTAAAACAGTTCATGTGAGTTCGGTGGTTCTACTTTAATATTATAAAAGGGACGAGAATACTTTTTGTGCACCAAAAAAACAAAATAACGACTTTTCAACGATACCTCGTGATGGCTGTTTTCAAAACACCACTTCAGAGCTTTGCGAATTGAATCAGTGATTCGGATCTCCTATCAAACGGCTAAACTGCTGAAATCACGTAACTTTGGCGCTCAGAATCGCTGATTCGATTCGTAAAGCTCCGAAGCAGTGTTTTGAAATCGGCCATCATGAGATATTGTTGAAAAGTCATTATTTTGTTTATTTGGTGCACAAAAAGTATTCTCGTCCCTTTATAATATTAAAGTAGAACCACCGAATTCACATGAACTGTTTTAAATATGTTTTTAGTACCTTTATGAATCTTGAGATTTACAATGGCATTGCTGTTTATAGAGGCCTCACTGAGCGAACGGATTTAATCAAAAATATCTTAATTTGTCTTCCGAAGATGAACAAAGGTCTTACAGGTGTAGAACGACATGAGGGTGAGTAATAAATTACATTATTTTAATTTCTGGGTGAACTAACCCTTTCATTTTTTTGCACCACATGCAGGGTGCAGTATAAAATTTCTGTAGTTATTACTGAACGGCATGAGCCTGACAGAAACAATTACTCAGTGGTGTCAGTTTAGAGTTTTTGAAATTATATTCCAGGATGTTCAAAATTACCAAAAAATACAAAACAACAAATTTACACTTGAACAAGAACAAAGCAGGTACTGAGGCCCTCCAATCCCAGAGACACTTGTGCATAAAGGACACACAGCTATGTACAGTTTCCAGAAAACGACACAGACAGTTCTAGCACTCATAACTCTTTACAAAGACTACAAAGAGCAGGGATGATTCCCACCAAAAAGTTTACTCTTATTTTGAAATTCTGTGTTGTTTCCATTTCTACTCTATGTTTAAAGCCCGGAACACACCAAGCCGCGCGGATGAACCAATGGTGACGAAAACTTACTGCGGGGTTGGCTCACATCGGCAGCGTCTGGGTCCAAAGTTGCCTTGACACACCAAACCGATGCTCGACACCCAACGGCCAAGTAGCACGTCCGTTCTGCACCTGCATAAGAAGAAATGCCTTTCCGTACCAGCAGGTGGCATTAGCTGAACAGCCAATTGGAATGATCAGATGGCCCGACCAACTGACGAGCTCTGACGGCGATTCAACATGTTGAATCGGCCGAAAAAAAGGGTGCTTTCACACCTGCCTCATTTAGTTCGGTTGAATCGTACCAGAGTTTGTTTCCCCCTTTGGTGTGGTTCGTTTGGGCAGGTGTGAATGCAGCAATCGTACTCGGGTGCGCATCAAAAGCGGACCAAACAAGCGTGCCGAGACCTGCTTGAAGAGGTGGTCTCGGTACACTTTCAAACGAATTCTGGAGCGGTTCGCTTGAGATTTGAAAGCAATCCGACCCAGTTAATGGACCAACAAACCAAATGATATAATTTTCATAAAGGAAAATGTGATATAAAAAGCAGTAATGTCTGATTCTGTGAGTGAGCACATTATTTATATATCTGCCTCTGTTGTGTAATTGTGTAACCGCCTCTGTCCGTGCGAGAATGCTGTCCCGATGAAGTCTCAATTCCCGCTCTGCTTCATTATATAATTCAAATGGTCTCTCCCGACACACAGAAAAAGGTCGCCTACTAGACAGCGCTGGGAAATCCAGAGACGGAGAGAGAGAGCACCCGTTTGAATTTGCCGCATCATTAATATGTATGGAGCATACCATTTAACAGTGGGAGAGACGGCTACATTTATAAAGTGTTTGTGTGTGTCTCGACAGTTACAAATAAAGCCACAATAAGCTCATGGAGCAATCTTATCAATCATTATTTTGATGGATGATGCAGCGAAAACTCTGACCAATGATAGGACAGTTGTACTCGCATGTGACTTGCCTAAACGCATTTTGGTACGCTTTGAAATGTTGCCATGTGAAAGCGAAACGAACCAAGAAGAAAATGCAACACTGTAACCAATTTAGTCCCTGTTTCGGAACAAAACAAGCGATCCATAGGTATGAAAACACCCTGAGGGTGCTTTCACACCTGCCTCATTTAGTTCGGTTGAAAGTTCGTTTGCCCCTTTGGTGCGGTTCGTTTGGGCAGGTGGGAAAGCAGCAATCGCACTCGGGTGCGCACCAAACAAGCGTACCGAGACCAGCTTGAAGAGGTGGTCTCGGTACGCTTTCAAACGAACTCTGGAGCGGTTCGCTTGAGATGTGAAAGCAATCGACCCAGTTAACGGACCAACGAACCAAATTATATCATTTTCATAACGGAAAATATGATATAAAATCAGTAATGTCTGATTCTGTGAGTGAGCACATTATTTACAATATCTGAAAGCCAACGAGCGCCTCTGTTGTGTAAATACACTTCTCCGAGCTAGAATGCTGTCCCGACGAAGTCTCAATTCCCGCTCTGCTTCATTATAAAATTCAAATGGTCTCTCTCTACAGACACATGGACAACAGGTCGCCTACTAGACAGCGCTGGGAAATCCAGAGATGGAGAGAGAGAGAAATAGCGCGGGTTTGAATTTGCCGCAGCAAATTTCATATTTTCATATTAACTGCGGGAGAGACGGCTACATTTATAAAGTGTTTGTGTGTGTCTGGACAGTTACAAATAAAGCCACAATAAACTCATGGAGCGAACTTGTCAATCATTATTTTGATGGATGACGCAGAGAAAATTCTGACCCATAAGAGGACAGTTTTACTCCCATGTGACTTACCTTAACGCATTTTGGTACGCTTTGAAATTTTGCCATGTGAAAGCGAACCGAACCAAGAAAAAAAAGAAACATTGTAACAAATGTAGTCCCTGTTTCGGAAAAAAACAAGCGATCCATAGGTGTGAAAACACCCTGAAGCAGTTGAATCAAATGTGCCGTGATGATTCGGGGCTTCGAAACAATCTAACACCTGACTCCACGGTGATCCCTAGTGGTCTGAACAGTGTAAATACAACAAAACTCAAGCTAAACATGCAGTAAAAACACCTTTTACAAATCTATTGCAAATGTTTTATTGAAAGTAAAATCTATCAAATGCAATTAACTAATTCTCTAATAAGATTACATATAAAGTGACTGTATATGTGTTCTTTTTATCAATTTTCAAGGCTTGTTTCTCTGTTCCATGGCTCAAGCTAAACAGGCAAATAAGAGATTAATAACTACCATTATTCATTTGAATTATTCTATGTCTAATTAAAACATCTACAAATTTATAAAACTGATCAGAGATCAGGTAAAACCCATAGACACTTGTTCAATGATTCTCAGTGAATCTGCATGATTCATGGGTTAACTTTATCATCGCCCTCTAACGGTGAACCACTGACATTTCGACATTCGAACCATTGACATTTTTTAAATGTTTCGAAACAGCGATGACGTAACGAATCCTCGTTTACTAAAAACTGACTTTGGCAGTTTGATACACGCTCCGAATCACTGATTGGAAATAAATGATTCATGAAGCTTCGGAGCTTCATGAAGCAAGGGTGCTTCTCAATATCCCTCCTCGTCTCCTCGCTCCTCCGTCCTCCATCCTATGACCCGGAAAACAATCGAGCTCAGCCATCTTGAAGGACATCTCAATTCTCTAATTGCACCGCGAGGAGGCGAGGAACGAGGAGTGAGGAGGCTTCCTGAGGAGTTATGAGCGAGGATACACAGGTGCATCCTTTGCGGAAGTCGTTCTCATTGAGAAACGTGACGCACGCATAAATTCTCCTCCCCCTTCTTATCTGTCACAATAATTTAAATGTATGCTTTACTTTTACAGATTAAATAAACTTTATATTTCTTATATTTTAACTAGGCATCTTGCTTTATTAATATATATATATTTTCTACAGCAATATAGCGCGAGCTTTGGTGAGAACTAAACAAATATTTAATTACTACAGTAGTAATTTCTCGATAGAAATGATATCAAAACTGAAATATGTTGATCAAAAACGTACATTTATACACAAACTGAGCAGCAAACGCAACTTTCGGACGCCATCTTTATTTTCCTAGCTCAACTGTCACAGAATGGAAAGCACAGGATTGTGGGATATCAAAGGCAGCTAAGGATACATCTATGCTTCCTTAAAAAATCGATCTGAGGAAGGTATCTCATGAGAGAGGAAGTGAAGCTAACATTGGATTCGGACGTGCCTTGATGCCTTCTTACCTTGAAATGTGTCCTCGGAAGGCAGCATTTTTCAGTTTTCGGACGCAGCCATCATTTCACTTGATTCAATTCCTCCATCCTCTCGTCTTTTCCTTGCGTCCTTTCCTTGCATCCTTGAAGGGTGGAGCTAAGACGCGAGGAAAGGAAGCAAGGAAAGGAAACGAGGATGCACAAATAAGAATTGAGAAACACCCCATGTGTTTCGAAATCGGCCATCACTACCAAACAAGCGTACCGACACCTGCCTGAAGAGGTTTTCAACTAACTCTGGAGCGGTTCGCTTGAGATGTGAAAGCAATCCGACCCAGTTGACAGACCAACGAACCAAATGATATCATTTTCATAATGGAAAATGTGATATAAAAAGCAGTAATGTCTGATTCTGTGAGTGAGCACATTATTTCCATATCTGAAAACCAACGAGCGCCTCTGTTGTGTAGCCTAATTACACTTCTCCATGCGAGAATGCTGTCCTGACGAAGTCTCAATTCCCGCTCTGCTTCATTATAAAATTCAAATGGTCTCTCTCGACAGACACACGGACAACAGGGCTGCGTTCAGTCCCGACAAAACTTTGCAAAACGTTTTTTAAACGGAAACGGTGGTGCGTTGAACACCCCGTTCTGATGACGCAGGAGTTGCAACTATGGCAGCTGAGAAGGCCATGCTTTGTGTTCTTTTTGAAGAATTTTCGGAGCCTGATGAAGTCGGTATAAATACGTGTTTAATACTGCAAAATACAATCAATGCTACAGTCACTGCCCTTGTCGTCCAGGATAAAAGAGAACATCCCAATGGAGTGAAGGGATTTGTGGAAATTATTGTGAACAAACATTTGCCTCGCATTTCAGGATGAAAAGACAAACATTTCAGGTGAAGGATAATCCACTTCTTACGCCCGAGACTAAATGATCTATATGACATATTTTTATTGTGAGTATTAGGCTTATCATTATTTCTGATCACTGTTGTTGTGCTACGATATTGTAATATTTACCATTATATAATCAGAGGAGAATAGAAAAGTTTATGAAAGTGTAACTCCAAAATACAATAGCAAAATATATAAATATGTATAGTACTTTTATGTTACATTCATACACATTGTGCAGGATGTCTCTTTAATACCGCGTGGTTTATATGCATGTTGATGTTGATGCTGATTGAGCTGAGATTTTTGACACACCCACAAAACAAGAGAAAACGTATCTCAGCTGTTGCACAATGTTTCCAGGAAACATGTCGTTCAACCCGGAAACCGTAGCAAAACGCTGCGCACCGGTTTGAGCTTGAACGTACGTGCCCCAGGTCACCTAGACAGCGCTGGGAAATCCAGAGACAAAGCCTGCGTCTCAATGTGCATACTATCCATCCTAAATAATGTGACACTAATATTCAATACTATTTAGGGCGGATAGGGTGAATAGTATGCACATTGGGATGCAGGGGGAGAGAGAGAGAGCGAAAGAGCGCGCGTTTGAATTTGCGGCAGCATTAATATGAATGAGTATATAATTAACAGCGGGAGAGACGGCTACATTTATAAAGTGTTTGTGTGTGTCCACAGTTACAAATAAAGCCACAATAAGCTCATGGAGCTAGCTTGTCAATCACTATTTTGATGGATGACGCAGCGAAAACTCTGACCAATGATAGGACAGTTGTACTAGCATGTGACTTGCCTGAATGCATTTTGGTACGCTTTGAAATGTTACCATGTGAAAGCGAACCGAACCAAGAAGAAAATGCAACATTGTAACAAATGTAGTCCCTGTTTCGGAACAAAACAAGCGATCCATAGGTGTGAAAACACCCATAATGTGAACACAGTCCAGTGGGGGCAGGGAGAGGGGGGAGCAATCGAACCAAGTGTGAAAGCACCCTGAGAAAACTTTGTCAGCCAACAAACAAAAACTGCCTGACGGCCGACCATCGGATTGGTGTGTTCCTGGCTTAAGATAAATATACATGACAACAGTGTACTAAAAACGAAAAAAAAAAAAAAAAATAAAATCTTTTGAGTTTTTTGAGTACAGATGACTACGTTGTCAAAACAATCCCTGTTCACAGGGATCCGCGAAAATTACTTAAAATGCTGTATTATGAATGCCAGGCCAGTAGTTGATGTCACTTTGTAAAGAAACACTACACATGCACATGACATCACCGTTTTCACAAATTCACATTTTTTTAGTTTAAACGGAGAGGATAATGGTATTGTTTTAAAAACTTGACTTTGAAACCATGCATGCATATGCACTATGTAGATTGTCATGTGGAACAAAATGATACACAATCATAAAGCAAGCTGACAGAAGCATAACATTACTTCATCCAAATCTCTTTTTTTCCCCCACAAACTTTCTGTAAAAAGCAGTCCATACACTATTTCTTCTTGCCCGTTGTCTGCCATGTTTGTTTACTTTAAAGTCATGGAGAGATTTTGCGAGATTTTCCATGTTCACATTCTAGAATGGAATTAGTGTGTGTATGCTATCTTGGTCACATTGCAGCACTTCACACACTATAGGAACTGTTAAAACTATTTATTTATTTATTTATTTATTTTTTTTTATCGTCATGTTTCCTTCAATATATTATAGTAGTTAGATTTAGTGTTAGGTTTAGTGGGTTACACTTTATTTTAAGGTGTCCAGTTTTGAACTGTTGTTGTATCAACTTCCCATTAAGAACTTTAATTACTTAAGCAGAGCATTAAAATACTTGTGTGAATTTTTCAAACAGACTACAGAACATGTCTCTGTTGCATAACTGAAGAAACAGCTCTAAAATGCACGTGGTAAGAAGGCCAAGGGTGCGTACATTAATGGGTTAGGAATAATTCATGCATAATATTACAAAACATCATATATAATGAGGGCTTTCATTTAGTTCTACATAGACCATTTCCAGTCAGTTTCAGTGATACAATACCGTATATGTATTTGTTAATAAAGCAAGTTGCACATTTTTGCCCTGTTTGTTTGATTTCTTTAATATTGTAAGCATTTAGACAAGCACATATATAAGACAGAAGTTCGACTTAACATGCAATCACTGACAGCCGTATTTTTGCATTCAGAAAACACAGCTTGGTGTCAATAATTAGACATGAACCTTGATGAATACTGTTATCTTATATTCACTTCAAATCTAATAGTTTTTAGTCATTAGTAGCTGCACAATAGAGTCTTTTGCCATTAAAACAGGACTGTGGGGTAAAGCACATAAGAATATTAGCCAAAGAGCCCCGCTCTTAAAGATACTGCACATTAAGTTAAATAATTACATTCTGAAGGGCAAACACATAATTTCAATAGCAGTTCCTCAAGTGGAACCCTATATATAGCGGTGCGGGTGAAGCTGCACAGATGTACTTTAGTTCACTATTCAGTAGAAGGCCATTCACTGTACTTGAAAAAAATAATTATATAGATTTATTTCTATATCATTTTGTCACTGTTTTTCAGTGTCTCACGCTGTGAGTGCCATGTATTTAAGACTCTGTATTAAACATTACAATTACAGCTTTGATGTTTGGACCTAGGAGAGAGTACATGATGACAGATTTTTTTTATTTATTTTTTTTAAGATTAAAGCAAATGATCTGCATACGGAAGAGGATTAGGGCTAAGCGATAATAAAAAAATAAAACCATCTCGAGATTAAAGTTGTTAAATTTCGAGAAAAAAGTCGAAATAAAATTTTGAGAATAAACTCATTAAATTACGAGAAAAAACTTGTTAAATTTCAAGAAAAAAGTCGAGATAAAATGTTGAGAATAAACTCGTTAAATTACGAGAAAAATGTCCAGATAAAATGTTGAGAATAAAGTCATTAAATTATGAGAAAAATGTCGAGATAAAATGTTGAGAATAAAGTCATTAAATTATGAGAAAAAAGTTGAGATAAAATGTTGAGAATAGTCATTAAATTAAGAGAAAAAAGTTGTTAAAAATAATTTAACGACTTTTTTCTTGTAATTTAATGAGTTTATTCTCAACATTTTATCTCAACCTTTTTCTCAAAATGTAACAATTTTTTTCTCGTAATTTCATGAGTTTATTTTCAACATTTTATTTCGACTTTTTTCTCGAAATTTAACAACTTTAATCTCGAGATGGTTTTATTTTTTTATTATTGCTTGGCCCTAATCATCTTCCGTATCTGCAGATGGTGTAACTCAATTTGACTGACAAAAGTTGTACATGTGTATGGGTGACCTACAATAATCGCGATTGATGAGACAAATTTTCCACAAATATTTTGGAAGTTGCTTGGCTCAAACATTGTTTGAATTGTCATTGATGTTTCTGACTGTAATTAAAAATCTCATTTTCAAATCTCATACACTAATAAACTGTTAGGTTAGGGTTAGCAGAATAAGTTGATATGTAGTTGCAAAGCTACTTATAGTCTGTTGGGGCGAATCTAAATAAAGTGGTATATTCTACTAATACTCTAGTGACTGGTAGTTGACATGAAGGGTAACACTTTATTTTAAGGGTCCATAACTATTTTAAGGCTCATGTGGTTGTTAAATATTAGCCATTAATTATGCAATTAAACATGAACACACCAGAAATTGTCTTTACTAAACTGTATTACTGACAATTTAGCCATATTTCTGGCTTATTCAGGTGAATAAACTTGAACATCACTCAATCAGTGCCATACAAATAAATAATTATTGTGGTTATACTTTTCACCTTAGAACAGGGGGTCAAGTTGTCTTTATTACAAAATTTCAACAATGTATTACTCAAAACTGTAAAATCAACACAAATGAAACATATTGATTCATATTGTTCAATTTGGTGAATCACAGAAATATAGCATTGTGAATCACTTACCACACACACACACAAAATGTTTAAGTTGGTTAAAAGGGGCAACACCTTATTTGGATGGTCCACTTTAGATATTCTACTGACTATACGTAACTTTGCAACTACATGTCAAATAACTCTCATTGGAGTATTAGTAGACTGTCTGCTTAATATCTGCTCACACTTTAGCTTTAGATTCTCCAAGTAACTTTGCAAGTGCACGTCAACTTATTCTACTAACCCGAACCCTAACACCTAACATAACAGCCTACTAATACTTTACACTTAAGCCTTGGGTATACTTTGGTTTTGTACTCGTACGCTAATGAACGCACACAGTTGCATACACAGCCTTGGAAAGTATTCTTCATTTAACTCATACAGTACGTGCATACTCTTCTGATGATAAAATTTGCATCATGCTGATTGCTCACCCTCGCATACACGTAAAAAGTGAACTACACTTTGGGCTTTAGTTGACATAGTTACAAAGGAATGTCTAATGTGGACTATTAAAATAAAGTGTAACTGTATGTGTAACATTTACTGTACATTCAGTTAACCATTAATAATTAGCTTATTTCTGCTTATTTATCCTTCAAGTGTTTAATCCTTCAAATGTTTGTTAAGTTGTAAAGTTAGTGGATAAATTTATGTAGTTGCTGTGAAGTTGATTCATCTCATCGACTAGCATGTGCCGTCATGTTAATCTTTTGTGCAAATCCACTGTTGAATTGGCCCCTTGTTTGTAAAGCAACACTCTACTACAACAACTCTACTACAACAAGCCCAACATGGCCTCACCACCTTTGTTGCATGTTCCCGGGAGCAGGGTTTATGTAAATTTTAGGGTTAGTGATGTCACTAACCTAGGAAGAAGCTCATTGTAGTCCAGCTGATTGTTGTAGCCCTTAAACAGAATTTTTTAAAAGAAAATTTCTCCCATTGCATTGAACTTTGAGCGTCATGACTTGGCAGACGTTGTTTATGCTCTAAAAGCAACATTACACGCTAAAACTAAAACAGTGAAATCATTATCAACCACCTCTTTAAAGTGCTGCAAAATTATGGACAGCTTGGAAGTTACTTATAGTTAGTAGAACATCTAAAGTTGACTATATCAAAATAAACTGTTACATAATTGTATTGTACTTGTAGATCATAAAAGGGTCCTAAAAAACAGTCTTTGTTTACTTTTGCTCTATTTTTTTATTTAAAAAAATCGTGTCATGACCTTGACCACAAGCAAATTATTCTAACTAATCTTTAAAACTGACAAGCTTATTAATTTACTGTAGCTTGCGATGGCAAAATGCAATTTCCTAAAGCCATTTTTTTGGTTCTTAGGATGTGTTAAATCGTACAGAAATGTATTCTAAAATCGGCCAGATATGCCAAAGAAGAAGAGACAGTATACCGATCACATAGTGCAGTGTATTGCTTGTACTAGGGCATCTTTTCTTTTTCAAATGGCATTCAATAACAAAAACAGTTCAGGATGTACTTCACAAGACATGCCAGAGGAAGAAAAGGAATACATTTCAGCAGGTCTTCATCAAAAAACAGAGAGAGAGCGATAGAGAGAGGCCACGAGGGGAGAAATAAACAGATTAGAAAAGCAATTGACATTTCCCTAAAGCATGCAAGGGCTTATTTGCATCAGTTCACCAGCTCATGTTTTATTTATCTGTGATCACAACCGATCGTGAGGAAAATTAATCAATAGGAAAGCCACCCGGAGTGCCGGCCTGCGCCACGCCATCCCCCCCCCCACCCGCCTGCCCCCATACCTTTACACCCTGCATTGAGGTGACGGATTTCTCTATCCGAGGAATGCTTGGAGGAGCTCCATATGGCCGGGATCAAAGGTGTTGTTCACTGCACGGTTCTGCTTGGTTGCCAGCCACTGCCGTTAATTAGAAAACAAGATCAGAGGCGGTATTAAAATCCAATTAAGCCGGAATGAACAGATTGCCAAGTGATGTTCACTAATGTATTACCGAGCACCATGCAAATTTCAGCGGCTGTGTTTGGTCGGTGTCGTGTGTGCATTGCATGTGGGTGTGCTTGTGTTTATCCCCTGTCTCTTCCTCCAATCTTCTGCACTCAATGAAAGTTCTTCAAATTGCCTGACTGATCACACTTCAGCAGCATAACATTACCTGGAGGGTGAAGACCCTGCCAAATTGTGAAGAGCAAAACAAATCTCATGCCAAACAGAGAGAAGGGGGTTTACATGGCCTATATGTGAGCTTCAGAGTGATTCTTTAGGATTATTCCAACAACATGAGCAAATGATCTTGTTGAATTGGGCTAATGATGCAGATTCCCATGGACACAACACATCTGAACTGTGGAGGCATAAGTGCCTCCAGCTGGTGGTCCACGACCGACTGTGCTGCAGCGGATGAGGGGCTAGCAAAGAAAAACACAAGACGCCACATAATAAAGGCTAATGAGTGACAGGAAGGAGACCTCGAGTGTCAGGAAATTGCCCTGATGCAAAGACATAAAAATAATGGCTAATTAATAGGATTTTATAAATAGAGCCACACGACGAAGATGAAAGCTGGAACGTTTTTAGTACGGCAGATGACCCTGTGTCATGTGTAATGCTACGTTTGCGTTAGACCACAAATTTGTTTATCTGCTTCTCTTTCTTGCCAAAATAGCTCACATTTCAAACGGGTTCATCATCAGTTTCCAGATTAACACTTGGATTAGCATGATTGTGTGATCAAATTTAATCTCCCTGACCAACTTATCTAGTTAGCTAGAAATCAAGTTACGCTCCAGTCTCTTACATAAACAGCCATCCATTAATTCTGCCAGAATTTACATCATTAAATAAAACTAAATCTAGTTTTTTCTTGCTCATATTTGAGAATAAAAAAAGTATTCATTTATAAATTGTCTATTAATTGAAGCCGAAATTCAAACAATGTCATAATCAAAGTCGTCCTCCTTCCTGCTTTACCATCAGAAACTATTATTAAATAAAAAGATGCCAGTACCACTTCTGTGAGGTAGTTGACAATTAAAGTTCTGTAGCACAGACCAGTCCATTCAGCAGCACAGACCAATCTTTTTGTCTGGTCAACAAATGGTGTTAATATTTCTAATATTTACAGTATGTAGTCACAACCCATCAGTTTGAACTGACTGGTGGATAGAAAACATCCAAAATACATATTTAAGTGTTTATTTTATTACAGTTTATCTGTTGATATCTGTAGATTTCAATTCGAGTACATATTTTCAGAAAACAACTTTTAAAGATGAGTTTTTTCTTATGCACCGAGCCAGAAAGCTTTATTCCTATCTATATTCTGAAGGTTTTAACAAAGGGGTTTGTTCACACATTATTTGCCTCATTTTACAACCCGTTGTAACCAGTTGAGACATTTTTTTTTAAAATTTGAATAAAATGAAAACTAAAAGACTTATATTCACAATAGAACATAGATACCATAACAAATGTTTAAACTGAGAAATTTAACACTTTTATCCACTAAATGAGCTCATTTAAAATTTGATGCCTCAAAAAAGTTGACACGGGGGTAACAAATGGCTGAAAAAGCAAGAAATTTTGAAAAGATTCAGCTGGGAGAACATCTAGCAATTAATTAATTAAGTTAATTGATATCAGGTCTGTAACATGATTTGCTATAAAAGGGATGTCTTAGAGAGGCAGAGTCTCTCAGAATTAAAGATGGGCAGAGGCTCTCCAATCTGTGAAAGGGTGTGTAAAAAGGTTGTGGAAAACAATGTTATTCAACGTCAAATTGCAAAGGCTTTGCAAATCTCATCATCTACAGTGCATAACATCATCAAAAGATTCAGAGAAACTGGAGAAATCTCTGTGCGTAAGGGACAAGACCGAAGACCTTTATTGGATGCCCTTGGTCTTTGGGCTCTCAGACCACAGTGCATCACTCATCGGCATGATTGTGTCAGTGACATTACTAAAAGGGCCCAGGAATACTTCCAGATACCACTGTCAGTAAACACAATCCTCCGTGCCATCTGCAGATGCCAACTAAAGCTTTATCATGCAAAAAGGAAGCCATATGTGAACATGGTCCAGAAGTGTCTTAGTGTCCTGTGGGCCAAGGCTCATTTAAAATAGACTGTTTCAAAGTGGAAAAGTGTTCTAAGGTCAGACAAGTCCAAATTTGACATTCTTGTTGGAAATCACAGACGCTGTGTCCTCTGGCTAAAGAGGAGGGAGTCCTTCTAGTGTGTTATCAGCGTTCAGCATCTCTGACGATATGTGGGTGCATAAGATCTTACGGCATGGGCAGCTTGCATGTTTTGGAAGACACTATGACTGCTGAATGGTATATAAAGGTTTTCAGATGACTTCTATTTCAGGGAAGTTTTTTTGTATTTCAGCAGGACAATGCAAAACCACATACTGCAGCTATTACATGGCTTCGTCATAGAAGAGTCCAGGTGCTGAATTAGCCTGCCTGCAGTCCAGAACTTTCACCTATACATTTGGTGCATCATTAAATGAAAAATACGTCAAAGACGACCACAAACTCTTCAGCAGCTGGAAACCTATACCAGGCAAGAATGGGACCAAATTCCAACACCAAACTCCAGAAACTCATTACCTTGATGCCCAGACATCTTCAAACTGTTTTGAAAAGAAGAGGAGATGCTACACCATGGTAAACATGCCCTGTCCCAACTTTTTTGAGATCTGTAGCAGGCATCAAATTTTAAATTAGCTCATTATGTGCATACAATTGTAAAATCTCTCAGTTTAAACATTTGTTATGCTATCTATGTTCTATTGTGAATAAAATATTGGCTAAGGTGATTTGAAAGTCTATCAGTTTTCATTTTATTCAAATTTAAAAACTTTTCCTGAATTCAAAAACATGGTGAAAAGGTTTTTGTGGCTGTTGAGAGTGGAACATGGAACAACATTCCAATCAACCAATCAGATATGAGGGACAAGTTTAGGCTTACAACCATGGTTAGGTGCTTTAACATCAGTGTTATTAACCAGTTATCATTTTCCTCTGATTTTAGGGATAACTTATGGGTAGGGTTAGGTTTAGGGGTACGGATATGGTTATGATTACATTTTCGGACAGGAATGTTGTACTAGGATCAACAAAATATGCTGACCCAGGAACGTGTCTACTTCTGCAAAATCAGGACGTGTGGCTGCTGACAGTTTTTTCTGCTTCACAGAGTGATAGAGAAATTAGTCAAAATCTACAAACAGATTTTTTTTTGCACAAACTTTGCATTCTGATTCTGACATTCCTAATTTGAATATTTTCAATAATTTTCTATTCTTGACAGATAATTTTTTCATAATTTTGGCAATAGATGAACAGTTAAATGAGTGATCTTGAGATGAGTCCCTGTAGTCATCTAATTTGACTCTCAAATGCTGATGTAATATATATTATGAAGTGAAGTGACATAAAGTGCGGTAACCCATACTTGGAATTTATCCTCTGCATTTAACCCATCCAAGTGCACACACATTAGGAGCTCCTGGGGAGGGATTGCGGGTTAGGTGCCTTGCTCAAAAGGCACCCCAGTCATGGGTATTTTCCTGCCGGTATTGAGAATCAAACCCACAATCTTCAGGTTACAAGTCCAACTATCTAACCATTTAGCCACAACTGCCCCTAAACTTGACAAGTGATTTTTATGAAATGTAGTTTGAATACTATCTTCTCAGTTGTTTAAAAGATGAAGGCAATTATTAAGGTATGATAAAGTGATGTCTAATTTTCCAATAAAAGATGATACATTTTTTATGATTTGTTACATTTTAATGCACATTAAAACATATTCCTCACGGCTCCGGGGGGATAATAAAGGCCTTCTGAAGCGAAGAGATGCATTTGTGTAAATGTTTTTTCCATATTTAACATATAAAATATCTAGATATTGCTTATAGATATTAGATATCTAGATATTGCTAGATATTTCAAATATCTAGCTTCCGCCAGACCGCCTTCAACTTGCGTAGAAAGTGTAAAACTCTTGCACTTAGCTTACACTTCATCATACACCTTCCCTATTCAAGTTACGGAAACAGCTTAACTCACATGACGCTAGTTTAAACTTTCTTCGTAACATGAATATGGAAGGTGGTCTTGCTGAAGCTAGATATTTTACTTCATAGCTTGTTAAAGATGTTTTTTTGTTTGTTTTTTACACAAACGCATCGTTTCACTTCAGAAGGCCTTTATTAACCCCCCGGAGCTGTGTGGAATATGTTTATGATGGATGGATGTGGATGGAAGCACTTTCTTCAGCTCAGACTCGTTTGGTAACGCTTACTGCCATTATAAAGCTTGGATGCGTCAGCAGGATATTTACTAATATTTCTCTGATTATGTTCATCATAAAGAAGAAAGTCATATACACCTAGGATGGCTTGAGGGAGAGTAAAGCTTGGGGTAATTTTCATTTGAAAGTGAACTAATCCTTTAACAGGTTTAGCATTTTTACAGTTTTTCTGTAATTTTTTTTTTTTTTTTACATGCTTTAGAGAACACTGTATGACTTGTGTAAAACCAGATTGGCTCTGAATACAGTAGCGTACAGTAACATTAATTACAATTAATTATCAGCTGTAATCTGAAAAATAAGTCAAAACTGACACCATTATTGAATCAAAAGCATTTCCTCTCTCACCTCTCACCTTCACCCTCTAGCGCCTCTCTCACGCCAAAGAAAAGTCTATTTTCCTTAACCTCTTAAAAGCCCTTTAATGAGGCAGAGTCCTTTAAGCCGAGGGACAAAGAGGACCCTCATGCGGGAAGATGTGAGCTCTTCTCCAGCCACCTGCCCAAACACAGGTGACTGCATTATAAAGAAATCCCGTCAGCGCTCACAATAGGAACGCGTCCTACAGACACGCTCACAATGACCCCGGGGCCCTCCAGACCCTCCCATTGATTCCCCAGCATGCACTTGAGACACAAGAGGTCAAACTCCAGACAGCCCAGATTCACACCATCGTCTGTTTTATGCCATCGGTTCTAACTCAGTGAACTGCTCACATTTTGGACTGGGAATTTACCCCACACGAGGTCTTCAAGCTTCTGTCTTCCTGTTTCGGAAAATGGTTGGTTGGCTCTTGACTGCAGTGATGTTGTGCTGCGTTTGACTTAAGGTGGCTCGCAGTAGTATGATGATTGTGAAGGCTATATAGATATAATTTTGCAAGATGTGAAAAAACTACAGAGGTTTTGGCAGCTTTGAACATTTTATGGATGGTGTTAACCAAAGACAAAGAGGCTTATTCAATTTATTTGACAGCCTAGAGGGTTTAAATTTGAACAGAAACACAGCACAACCTGAAGCGTATGGTATCCTGCTGGAGCATTTGAGTGAAAGTATCTGTCTTCACTTACCACGTAACAAGCTCTGTGCTGAGCAGACACTTCTCAAGATGTCTTGCCATAAAACAGACAGAAATAAAAGTCACTTGAATATGAGGAGCTAATTATCTGCTTGTAAAAGGAGAGCATATATTTATTCACAAAAGTATGGGACGTCCCTGCCTAGAACCAGACTTGTCACATCTAAATTTTATAAGGCAAATGATATATTGTGTTTCACAAGCTCAGATTTTGTCTTGGCTATTTTACAGTTCATTGGCAAACATGTGTGCATGTACATTATATTCAGATTTCAAGCTATTTTTAAAGGCATTTCAGAAGTCTGCTGTGGAGCTTGCTTCATTGTGGGCTCAGCAAAAGTGTGCATCAAGGATGCATATCAACCACAAAGGGGATGCTCACGAGCACACTTCTGAAACCTAAAATGACAAATCGGTCACCCTATGGTATCATGGACGATCATGTACATGCAGTGGCCATTTTAAGTCCACAAGACCATACGTGCATATAAAGCCAGGCCTAGTGCCATGAGGGGGCAAAAGGTTGCATTGCCCCATCAAATCTGATTTGTGCCCCCTCATTTTCATTTTGTCCCCCCTCTGACCCTGATCGCGTACGATCACACACCAGTGTGATTAGAATGTTTAGTGCATCACTAAATTCAAATGTGCTTTTGCATTTTGGCTGGCGCTGAGCCAGAGACAGACACACTCAGTGCTTTTCATATTTCTCAACTATTCAGTGTTTTCAACCACATAATGTTTATTTCAGGTTTCAGACATTTAAATTAAGTAGTAGACTATATATAAAAAAGACATTTATAGTTTGTTAAATTCAAATTCCAATGATATGGAAGCTGCAATAATCCTTTCAGTGTTTTATTCATATCAGATACATTGTGTAACAAACAATTAAGTTTACTCTATTCTTCTCCCAGTTTACCAGCCACTTTTATGTATTTCATGAAAAAATTGATGAATTTAAACAATGTAAATCCAACAGATCCTCTGAATTGCGGTGCAAACTCATTGCATGTTATATATCAACTAACATGATTATAAATGTGTTTAAACAACAAAAACATTCACTTCCACATATTCGACATTTGACAATCAGAATATATCATATATCATAAACGCGATACACACCTGTCATACACTCTAAAAAATGCTGGGTTAAAAACAACAATTGGGTTGTTTTAACCCAGCGGTAGGGTTAAATGTTTGCCCAACCTGCTGGGTAGTTTTATTTAACTCAACTATTGTTTAAAAATTACTGTATTGCTTAATTAAAATTAACCCAAAGTATGTTGGAAATGAACATTTATTAATGTTCAATGAATAATTATTAAACAATAAACATTTATTAAATTGCTTATTAATAAATTTATATTAATAAACTATTAAATTTATATTAATAAAATATAAAAGCTTATTAATAAACATTCATCTTTTGTCTATTATTGTTGTCTCTAATTGCATCTGGTTTTTAATTTCCCAACTATTTTGGGTTCATTTTAAGCTAGCCATATAGCAATTTTTAAATAATAGTTGGTTTAAATAAAACTACCCAGCAGGTTGGACAAACATTTAACCCAACCGCTGGGTTAAAACAACCCAATCGCTGGGTTTGTCCATTTTCAACCCAACTTGGGTTGTTTTTAACACAGCATTTTTTAGAGTGTAGTGTGGCTGCATGACGCGTAAAGGAATTAATAGCCGTTCTAAAATAATCTTCTAAAATAACGCCTTAAAAACGTGCACATGATTGCCCCCTCCAGAATTATAATTGCCCTCCCAGTTCATGTGACCTGGAGCCAGCTCTGTAAAAAGTGTTCCTTTTGGGACAGGGCCAAATGCTTATACAATGTTCAGGATAATGCCAAAGAGCTACTCTGTACTGTAATGCCAATGTGTTATGCAAAGAAAAGGGACTATTTCCAACTATTGCCTCACATATTTGTATAGTCTATAGTCTCAAATATACTTACTATACTATATATAATCAAACTATCATAACAGTGTAATTTTAATTACCTCATCTGTTGACATGATGCTGGAGAATTGCAGAGCTGGTGCAAACATATCCACATCACAATAATCAGATGCTTTCAAAAACAAAAAATAACTTCGCTGTGAGTATCTGGGCCTTGAATCACGTTATGTGCGTACGAGTGCAAGCACAAGCAATAATTTTCTGGCTGCAATTCACTTAACAGCCACTGGTATCGCTAATAACAAGGGCTTCTGAGTTCTACATATAGCCCCTTTTGAATTAAGTTTAAGTAGCTTAATTTAATTTCTCTAATTTTGTTGGATTTATAAAACATTTTAGGGGTACAATAGGGTAAGAAAGTAAATGTAATAAACAAATAATCTTTCTTATTAAGTCTTATTAATTACATTTATGTTGTTTTAAATCTGTAATTTTAATAAAATACATATTTTATGCACCACTGGTGGCAACAAATGGACAAATTGATTATATTCAAACACTCCCTCTTTCTGTCATTGATTTGATAAACAGTCCCACCCCAAATTCACACCAAGCATCGTTAGCCAACTGTGGTTGCAAGTTCAGTTGAATTGTGTTGTAACGATAGAACTTGCGGCTATAATTGGCTTTGGGAAACACACCCCTGGATGGGATGCGCAAACAAACATGTTCTGATAATGCCACCAAGCCACAGCATTTGCATTTTTAAGGGGGCTCAACCTACGAATGGCTTACTTATACTTGTCTCTGCATATTTTAACCTTGAAAAAAATGACACATATACGCATGCAGTGTTGACATTGATTTATGGCATATCTGACACATTTTACTTGCGGTATCTGCCTCTATTAAAATGCACTATCACTAGGAATACCTGACCATTAAAAAATGAGGAGGGCTAGAAGTTTACCCAACCTTGAAAGTTGCACAAGAGATCACCTAGACTCTTTGCTCTCTGTGTCAAAATTCCTCTCGAGCCGCTGTGAACAGCACAATCACCTTGTGATTTGCTTCAAATTGAGGAACGATACGGCTCTGAAAATAAAACAACAGACGAGGCTTGTGCGCTGAAAGATGGCTGATCTTGTACTCTGTAATTAAGCCAGTCTGCACTTGATGAAAGCAAATTCAACTGGCGGGGCCGCAGTTTCACAGCCAGTTTGCTTTTACGACATAATTACAGTCCAAATCAAATGAGAAGATTTCATATTTCGCCGGGACAAGCGCGGACTCCAGTGTCAACAATTACACTGACCCCCCCGATGTAGAGAAGAGGCAGTCTAAATAGTTCAGTAATTCACCTCTGTTTGGGTGCTCCAGGGAGGTCTGACTACAGGAATTCAAATGACTGCAACTTGGAGAGAGTGGTGGCAATTATTCAGACCGTAGGTGTGGTTTTTCATTATATACAGGCTACGCTTCACTGTTTCCCCCATTCCAATGTGTCATCAAGTATCTCCAGAGCTTGTATCAGCATGACCTGAGCTCATATTTCATTTATACAAATGGAATTGTTCTGCAGGGGAAAATTAATATCGGACTGTGCAGAATGGGTGTCAGCATGCCACTGAATACAATGGTAACTGAAACAACATAGTTTCACACCCTCAGCCCCCTTTTCTTGGGTGACGTACATCTCACAAGCTTAGCAACAAAACATTGGTTGTTAACTATTAAAAAAAAAAAAAAAAACATTAGTTAGTGTTGAGGAGTATCTCACTAGTAGCGACACTAGTAGCTTAAATATGTTTTTCTTTAGTAGAATATAGATTTTCCAGTATCAAGGTACATCTTCCAAGTGTTCTGACTGCAATATATTTTTGACCCTTCCCTAAACAGCTTCAGTGTTGAAATAGCAATTTCTAGTGAAGCTGACTACTTTATTAAAATGGTAAAGTTGACAGAAATCATGCAGTGTGAGAATGTGGTCAAATGCGGTAAAGCAAGCTAAAAATGGTACACCTTTAAAAAAAAAAAAAAAAAATTCCAAATAGGGATTTTTGCAGCAATGCCACACGCCACACTCTAAAAGATGCTGGGTTGTTTCAACCCAAATTTGGGTTGAAACAACCCAGAATTTTTTAGAGTGCATGGTAGAACCATTTTAAGTCCCTAAAAAAACCTTTCAGTGAACAGTTCTTAAAAAACTTTTTTATCAAGTGACTTGTGTTTCATGGGACTGAGCGTCCCAATGTAACACTATACCAGGTGAGCTACCAAGCAAGTTTACTACAATGGAAAGGCCATATATATGAAGCTGATTATGTGATGCAAACATCAAAAAGTGTTTCTTTAAAGATCATGCATGTATTGTGCAATGAACCACATGAAAATAAATTTTAATTTATAAATAATTTGATTTATTAATCATAATTTTTGTGAAAATGAATAAAAGTGGTCAGTGTTTTATGGCTCTAATGTTCATTTTAGCTGGAAACTACATACTTAAATGTATGCATAGCTATGTTTTTGCAGTTTTGCAGAAATGTAGGCAGAGCCTGGGTTGATCTTGATCTCTGGGTTGGGTTGATCTCCACTATAAAGAACCTTTTGTGCACTGAAAAGGTTCCATGGATGTTCTAACAGTATACATTTTACTGGTAGCTGCCAATCATTATGTAACTATGTAATACATTGGGCCCTATTTTAATGATCTAAGTGTGTGGTCTGAAGCGCATGGCACAGGTGCACTTAGGCCGTGTCCGAATCCACTTTTGCTAGTTTATGACAGAAAAAATGGTTGGCATGCCAGGCGCATGGACTAAAAGGGTTCTAGGCTACCTAGACTCTTAATGAGTCACGGGTGTGTTTTGGGCTTAAAGGGATAGTTCACCCAAAAATGAAAATTTGATGTTTATCTGCTTACCCCCAGTGCATCCAAGATATAGGTGACTTTGTTTCTTCAGTCGAACGCAAATTATGATTTTTAACTGCAACCGCTGCTGTCTGTCAGTCAAATAATAGCAGTAGATGGGAACTTCAACTATAACAGTAAATAAAACTTGCTTAGACAAATCAAAATTAAAACCTGCGGCTCGTGACGACACATTAATGTCCTAAAACACGAAACGATCGGTTTGTGCAAGAAACCGAACATTATTTATATAATTTTTACCTCTAATACACCACTATGTCCAACTTCGTTCAGCTTCCTGTTAGCGAGGTCAAAAAACGCGTTGTGATGACGGAAGTGATGTCTCGCCCAGATACTTCAATGAGCGCGAGACATCACTTCCGTTGTCAGAGCGCGATCAGACCTCACTAGCCGGAAGCTGAACGAAGTTGGACATAGTGGTGTATTAGAGGTAAAAAATTATATAAATACTGTTCGGTTTCTCGCACAAACCGATCGTTTCGTGTCTTAAGACATCAATGTGCCGTCACGAGCCGCAGGGTTTAATTTGGATTTGTCTATGGAAGTTTTTTCGACTCTTATTGTTCAAGTTCCCAATCACTGCTATTATTTGACTGACAGACGGCAGCGGTTGCAGTTAAAAATCATAATTTGCGTTCGACTGAAGAAAAAAAGTAAACTACATCTTGGATGCCCTAGGGGTAAGCAGATAAACATCAAATTTTCATTTTTGGGTGAACTATCCCTTTAACATGCAATAAATCAATGAGAGTCTTATCTCCTATTCCCTTTAAAAGCCACTTGCACCATGGCTATTTACATGGCGGAATTTGCAAGTGGAAAGACTGAACGCTTCTACAGAGAGGAATCCTTTTATATTTAATATTTAAAAATGTTTGTGTGCTGCTGCGCATACCTGTGTGTGTAACAAGCAAGGTGTATATGCGTTGTGCACCCGCCTATAGGCGCATATTACTAACACACTCTTTAAATAACAAAAAAATCAATAAAAATACTGTCAAATACAGTCGATTCCAGTTGCCTCAAAATAGCAACATGCCAACAATATGACTGAAAACACCTCGTTTTTTAGACCAGCATGCCCATGGGCGAACAGATGGGCGTGAGTTAATTTGCTATTTAAACAAGGTGGCGCTGGACGTGAAAATGATAACTGTGTCGGGCTGAAACTAGCAAAAAAAAACATGTTCTCCAAACAATACGACCATATAGGTTGTTTGTCACTTCCCTAAAATAT
The DNA here is from genome assembly GCF_024489055.1 of Chanodichthys erythropterus. NCBI lineage: Eukaryota > Metazoa > Chordata > Actinopteri > Cypriniformes > Xenocyprididae > Chanodichthys > Chanodichthys erythropterus. The sequence goes on along the minus strand of NC_090224.1, from coordinate 24,952,606 downwards.
GACCCATAGGACCGTTTACTAAAGTGGTGCCCCTATCGACAACAGGACACTTTCATTTTAATTCATGAAATACGACCCATAGGAGCATTTGCTAAAGTTGTGCCACTATCGACAATAGGACACTTTAATTTTAATGCATTGTTCCCTTTTATCTGGCAGAGCATTGCAATAACAATATGCAATCATGGGATCATGCTATCGTTCGATCCCAGGGAACACATGTGCTCATAAGTGTATATGCACTATAGATCACTAAGGGCAGGTTTAGGGATGGGTTAGGTGTAGTCTTTAATAAAAAAATTAGTTTTCCTAAATAGAAGGTGAGGTGCCTTTGAGCAAGGCCCTTAAACCCCCAATCACTCCCTGGGCGCCACAGCAAAAATGGCTGCCCACTGCTCCGGGTGTGCTGTGTCTGTGCACTTGGATGGGTGGAAAGCAGAGCACAAATTCCGAGTATGGGACACCATACTTGGCTACACATCACTTTAAATTTGCTTTTGTGCAGGCCTCAGTCATACAAATAACAAGAAATATATCAGTTTAGTTTTCATCATCATGCAACAGTTACTCAAATGAACGGGTGGCATCTTAAATTAAGTAAATGGTCTTTAACTCTGCAAAGTCTTTGTTCTTTTAGGTCATGTCTCTGTTTCGGACAGAGCCTCAGAACCCACAGCTGCTGAATAGCCACAATGTAAACCAAACATCCCTGCATCTCTGTTTTATAAAAAATCCTCTCCATACCCTCTCATTCCCACGGCAAGCCAGCTGGAGTAGATTTTCCCTGGTTGCCGTCTTGTCTGCCTCATGGGCTCATCCTGCTCACAGGACGCAGTTTGATTGGGCAGTGGTCAGAGGAACAGAGATTAGTAACTGGATATATAGAGCAGGGGACTGCTGGGAAGACTCCCTGTCATCCGGTGAAAACCTAGGACTCTGCGGTAGCGAGGCATGGTCAAGGCGCGAGCCACAACCCCTGCTGACAACCCGTTTGTTGCGACCGCGCTTCGTTCAGACCCCTCATTTGCCTGCCACTCTCTCTGTGTGTGACCCATTTGGATCCTAGGCGTTTTAGCCTGACAAATAAGGGGCTACTTCACCACCATAGAGAGATATATCTCTTCCCATGGCAGAAAGAGGACAGGCCCAGTGGGACCTGCCATTACGAGAGCCTAAAAGGGACCTTAAATGGCACACCATATCTGAACTACGACACTAGCTCATGTGGGGACGTGGTCAGAGCTACTTGGCAGCTCATTGGTGTGGCCGGTCATAATTAGAGTGTGAATAAAGTGGGACCTCGAGGGGAAACTGGTGCCATGAATGAGGCTCTGGGAATCTGACTTCTTAAGCCGTCGGGGACATGCTGGGACCAGGATGTTTGTGGGCAGAAGATGTCTCCCAGATGTCCGGCTCCATTGTAACCATATTCATCCTTCCCTCTTTGAAGGGACATTCACTACATGTTGCTTAAACATTAAGGATGAACAAGACAACATGGGATGAATGAACTATGAAACAATTGTTTGTTTACAATATCTCTAAGTCAGACTGCTTTTAGCTTATGGGTCTCCACGAGTGGCTCATTCAGAAGGAAATGTCTATGCTGTGACTGGCCATGTGTAAATGTTCTATGAAGAGTTTTTAAGTGCTTCCCCTCCCCAACATGAAACATTGTTGGAGCTACAAAAGACCCACCTGCCTCACAAAAGACAAGAAGGGATGAGGCAAGATGGGAGAGGTCAAGAGAGGTCAGACGAGATTTTGTGCACACTGCACTCAGACTAAAGAGGAGGAAGGGCAGGTGCAGTGAAGACGGAGGTTTTACAAATTAGTGAAGTGCTTGGGTCAGAGGTCAATTGCAAATCAGCCCTGTTGGGCTTAATTTGCCACTTTAAGTGGATTAAAATGGAACACAGAAATGCATTTAGACTTAATAAAAATGTGTTTGCTGATTCCTCAGACCATCTCATGTAGGGCTCTATGATTTAGCGATCTGGATAACGTGAACAGAATCATGGAATTCGGTCATAAAAAACAAAATTAGGACTGAACACTTGTGATATATCATGACATGAACAACTGTCAGTGAATATTAAACCGCGAAAAGACAATTTAAATATGAATTCTGCATGTTTTGTGTGTCTCTGTGTGTGTGAATGAATGGCACAGTTTCGCCTACTACACGTACTCAAGCAAGCGTGACGCTTGTGGTGCTTTCAGCGCCTGCAGTATGAGGACATGAACACATGAACTTCTTCTCCAGATCTGCTCTGAGAAACACTTCACCAGCATTTCACCATTCCACCACCAACTAAAAATACAAGTTCAGTTTAACTTGATACGGAATATGTTAACTATTTCTGGTGCAGAAAAGTTAGTTCATGCTTTCATGACGTCTTGACTAGATTACTGTAATCTACACATCTCTTTAGCCAAGCATTCACATAATGCATCTCATATCAGATCAATTGCACATGACTATCTTTTCTTAATGTTATGAACAGCAGCTATGCTAATTATTATCCATTTGCTTTTCTATTTTGCCTCGGGACACTCTAGAGAGGACTTCAGCTTCAGTTTGGATCCAGCCTCTTAAGAAGACCTCAGATGACCAACACCTGTGAAGAGACGGCGCCAACTCCTGCGAGGATTTCAGAAGACACAATCATCTGGATCAACATGCACATTGGACAATTTCTATATCCTAATTATTGTTAATGTAATCCATTTTTCCAGGAGCTCATTGCTTCTACGTTCAGTTAAACTGCTAACAGTGATTGTAAATTAATTGCCTAAATTACTACATTATTTGCTAACTGCATTCTTAAAATTGTAATGTTGACATGCATTCTCTGTAAAGCTGCTTTGAAATTATATGTATCGTGAAAAGCGCTATACAAATAAATGTGAAATGAATTGAATTGAAGAAATTGAAGAAAGTATATTACTATTGTAGAGTAAAATGTACCTCTCAATGTAATAATAATATTAAATCATTAAAACTTAAAGAAATGATCACACAATTAATATTTTGTTTTAAATGTAACACTAAACCTCTGTTGTGCAGCAATATTTTTAGCCAAAAAATAACAACTTTCATTACATTTGAAAAGATTAATAAATTGTTACTGTTTTATGCCATCATTTTATTACCATTTTTTGATAATAAATTTTGTATTAAATCAGAACACAGAAAAGGCCATAAGGCCATATTATTGTTTTTTTAAGTTTGTGAAGTTTTATTAATTAAATTGATTAGACATGCTTTATATTAAAAATTTAATTAAAGTATTAAAATGGAATCCAGAAAAATTATACTGAGAAAAACTTAAAATGTACTTCAACTTAATAGATTGTTTTTAAATTGTAAAAGTATTGTAATTTAATTAGACATGCTTTTTTATTACTAATATTTAATTTAGCAATTAAATCAGAGACCATAAAAATGAAAATGGGAAAATTAATGGTATGATATGGTACTAACATGATCATAACTTTTATTCTCTCATAACACAGACAAAAGATTGCCCTGTTACATTGAAAATAATCAACAAAAGATGATTTTCTTGTTTGTTTTCATTTTTATTTTATTTTTTTACATCCTCCTGTGGATGGAATTACCAAAATTATGAACAGATATAGTGACAAAACATTTGAATAGACTCACAATTTCATAATGGACTGCAAAATATAAAGATTTTTTGCATCATTTCATAAAATGCCACTGAAATTACAAATACATTGAGTATTTAACAATGAACAAAACATACACGCGCATATATCCATAGAAATTTACGGAAATACCTGCACCAAAAAAGGGGGGAAGGAAAAAACAAAGGGAATAAGGAGAAAACCCTGCTATGATATTCAATATTGTAGAAAAACAGAGGACAAAACATTTTTGTCTCATTTAAAACACATATACAGAAGAGCTCAGTATTCTTATACTTCAACACTGTAAACATCATTTAAAGACAGTGTCATAGTTTTTTTTTTTTTTAAATTCCAATTGTTTTGTTTTGCCTCCACTGTCAATAATTCTCTAGTCCATCTAAATAAATCAGTAAAGAAATGGCTTAGTAATTTCTCAAAGAAATCTGTGCGTTAAGTCTTTCCCTCAAAAATGAAGCACACTTAACATTTCTCAAATAAATGGACAATCATCCTCTACAAATTTATTTGATTTGATTCCTCTTAATGAATTTAAATGATACTGGATGGTGATAGTTTGTTTATAAATTGTTTTTTTTCCACTTTATAGCAAGGGTTTGAACTATCAGAAGATAAAGGCTGAAAAATAATTTGAGGCACGTCCGTGTTGTCTGGTTATGTCTGTCTCCAAAAGCCATTGGTAGAAATTAAATTCAACATGCTATCTTGACTACGTATTTCTTCCTAATTTTCTTTCAAGTTTTGGCCACTTCCTGTCATTTACGCAAAGAGAGGTTTGAAAGTTTGCAAAGTATCTGACAAGTAGGTGATAAACGACACATCTATATTTAAAAAATTATTCTCGTCCTTGTGTACATTTCTTTATGAGGTGCCCTGCTGACTAATTTTGAGTGGCAAACATGTGCAGCCTTAGCTTAAATTCAAATTTCTATTCAACAAATAAAATGTAAACTGTAAAAAGTCAGGAACACAAATGACAGGATGTTGTAAATAGTGAATATGCAGATAAAGAACGTGGTGTATGCAGAGTGGAGGCGAGGGATGGCTGTCGTGTAAATTTGAGCTGGTGATGTATGAAAGGAGACAGGTGGAGGCGATTCAGTGTGTAGGAACAGAGGTCGTAATGAGGAAATCATTTAATTCCAGGATCCTTTAGAGGACAGGCAGTCACCCAGGGCTTCCAGAGAGCCCCAACACAATTCAGTGATTGCAGTTTCAACAACGCACAGGATGGTGCATAGAATGCTGCTACAAATGAATGGCCTGTGTGTGCGTTTACTCAAATGATTTCTTCAGGTGAGCACCTGTGCTTTATATTGGTGTCCAAATAGCTGCTAATTCATTTTTGATTTCAGAATTGATTCATTTGTGAATGAACACTTTCCTTTAATAAATTAATAGTAAATGCAACAATTTGAGCTTATGAATCTTATGACTTGCCATGAAGAAGTGAATCCAGTCTGAATTAGTCAAGACTGCACAATAAACATATTATAATACCATTAACATATGAAAGGATTTGACCTTGTACAAGGTTTTGACATCACTGAAACACAATTATAAAGAGATAGATGAAGGTGGAAGAAATGGCAAGAAATGGCAATGGATGTATTTTTGAGCGAATCTAAACATTTTGATCTTTAAAAATAAAATATGGGATTTAAAAAATGTCAGCCTTTTGAAAAAAATGTGTTAGGAATGCAAGACTGGTGGCCTCAACACTGTTTATATACAGGAATCATAATAATGTAGAGGAAATATTGTCATTTTTGTTGTCATTTGCACATTGTCATTCTCATAAATGTCATGGTTGATGAACTTTCATTTCATTTCATTTTAAAGGTTGTCAAGAGAAAATCATTCAGATGCAGTCAAACTGCATCAGCTGCCTTAAAACATCCCTGGGTTTTTTTTTTTTTTTTTTTTGCCCCTTAAAATTGTTGAATATTTTATTGTCAAAGTGACATTCAGTGCTTTACATCTATCTACTGAATATAACCCATGATGAGTGAGGCAATTGACAGCAACAATAACATGAAAACTTTCTCAGATTTTTAGAAGTTGACCTCTTCTTTAGAAATTACCCCCTTTGTTTCCTTTGAGGAAACTAGTTTAGAACACATAACTGGCTGAATGCCAAAATCTCAGTATTTGTCATATCATAAGATGGGGTGTAGAAATATAATTTCAGGAACTGAATGCATTAGAAACCCATCGATAATGTACCTGCACATGCCATGTGTCATTACAAATAATCCAATAAATACAGAAATTATTGCACAGTAGAAAGGCTCCATGAATTCCTAATGGACTACTCCTCTGTTAGTTGCTGGGAAATGCAAGAAGGGTTTTAGAACCGCAGACTAACATTTCCCTGTGTTCTTGTTTCTCAGGTGGCAGTTTGTTTTCACAAAAAAAAAAAACAAAACAAAAAAAAAAAACACTCCAAAAAATATATAGTCAAGAAAAAAAACTATCCAGCTAAACCCATAATGCAGTGCATTGAAAAGTGGTCTCAAGCTCTGTCAGCCTGCTCAAGTTTGACCTCATTGGACAACAAATGCTCTCCATGCCACTTCTTCATGTGTTTTTCCAGGGTGCTGTACACACTGAAGGGCATGTGACAAATATCGCAGCGATAAACCTCTTTGCCAAACTGCCCGTGGGTCTTCATGTGCCGGGTAAGCTTGCTGCTCTGGGCACAAGCGTAGCTGCACAGGTCACACTTGTAAGGCCTCTCACCTGTGTGGCTGCGCCGATGCACGGTCAGATTGCTGCAGTTCTTGAACACCTTACCACAGAACTCACAGGTGTCACTCCGTCGACTCTCCTTGGAGCTGGGTGGTCTCCCTGGCCCAGGACCCCGCAGCTGGAGGTGAGGTGTACTGCTGCCACTTCGCCCTGACATTCCACCACCCTCCAGAATTTCCCCTGGAGGGGTGGAGAAGCGCAGGCTGCCTGTCTCCGATGAAGAGTGCTCAGAAGAAGTGCCGAAAGGTGACTGCCTGGAGTCGTTAAAGCCCAGGAATGGCTCCCTTATGAAGTGGCGGGATGCAGCATAACCAGCAAGCAACTGAGAATACACATTTTCAGGGGATATGACGGGCACCTGCGGCAGCTCCACATCCTTCTCCACCTTGATCCTCTTGGCAGAAGACCCAGAGAGGCTGGAGCTGGAAATAGGCATTGGCTTCCGGTGAAACATCGCTGAGATGGAATCCTCCGGGCCGCAGCCTCTGCCATTCACCATGGGCCGCCTGTCTCTGTCGATATCCCTGGCTGCCGAATCTGTGTCCATCTCCTGGCATGGCCTGCTGCCCGGTGGCAATCTCAAGTGATTGTCGAGGTTGTTGTATTGGATTTCTGTCACTCTGTCAGTGGCCAGAGGCTTTTCCTCTGGGGAGGGTCTTGGGCCATTCTCTCTGTTTCTGCTCAACTCTGAGTCCATACTCAGGTTGGAATCAGGCCTGCTCCCATTTTGCTGTTCTTCCTCTTCTTCCTCCTCCTCCTCTTCCTCCTCTTCTTCTTCTTCCTCCTCCTCATTATCCAATCCCTCCCTCGTGCCATTGTCCTCACTGTTTTTAAGCCCCTCTCCAGCTGAGTCTTGCCCTCCCTGCTCAGGTGAACTCCCTATAGAGCCTGACTTGTGCATGTGCGTCTTCATGTGGCGCTTTAGCTTGCTGGCCTGCGAACATGCATGGTCACAGAGATGGCACTTATAGGGTCTTTCGCCAGTGTGGCTACGTCTGTGCACAATCAAGTTGCTTTGGAACTTGAAAGTCTTGCCACAGAACTCACAGGACTTGGCTTTGCCGACCTGATTTAGTGGTGGTGAGGAATTGCCTCTGGATGGAACTGATGGTGGCTGTGATGGTGTGGTTAGGAAAGGTAGAGGTTTGGAGCCATGCTGGAAGAGAGTGGGGCTGAGAAGCCGATGCATAGGGGGTACACGGTTAGGTGAAAGAGGGGGAGTTGGACCACCATTGTTGTTGTTGCCCGCCAATTCACGAAGACGCTGAGAGAAGCCCATGGATGGTTCAATTCCCATTGGTGTCAGCCGCATCACTCGCTCAAAAGCACTTGGATGCTGGGACAGTAGACCCATCTCCTCTGGGCCAAGGCGTTCCAGAGGATGACGGGGTGGTGGAGGGCTTACAAAGGGCGGGGTAGATGGCAAGCGGGTTTCCATGTATCCAGGTGGTGGAGGCTCTCGTAACAGTGGGGTACCCATACGCAACAGTTGGAAAGGGTTGCTGCCATCACCCAGAAAGCTGGCTAGAGGGGAACGGGGCAAGGCATCAGCCCCCAGTGGAGGAGGAAGGGCCAAGCGAGGGGTAAGTGAGCAGCTAGTAGGGTGGGTGTCCAGGTAGATGCGTATCCCATGGGTGTTCTGGGCATGCTGCAGCAGAAACCATGCACTGGTAAAGGGTTGCTTACAAGTGGTGCAGATGTAACTGGAGGGCTCATCTCTTCCTGGAAGACACAAAACAAGTGGATGGAATTAATATATACATATAAGCTATTAACTCTCTGATCTGGTGCGAGGGGAGGTTGAGATAGCACACTTTAATAGCTTTCCATGTCATTTGCGCATCTGTTTGTTCTCGGTGATGGCTTTAAATGTAATCAAAGCTAAGAGTCCTCTATGGTGAGGTTCATGGATCATTTCTGTTTAAAAATTAAACAGGCAACATGTGAAAGACATTTCATTGCGCTGCGGCGACAGCCATTTTATAAGATTGAATGAAAATTACATCACCCTAAGAGGGGAGACAAGAGCTCTCTGATAGCCTAGCGGGTTATCTACTGTGAGACAGGGCCGGCTGCTCTCTAAAGCTGTGTCAAAGAGGATCTGCCTGTATGTGACTCACCCAGAATCTGAGTCACACTAGGGGGTTAGTGAGAGCACGGAAGCTCCCCGAGGGCTGGAGCCTAATGCAGATGGCAGGTATCGCCCACAGGCCACAACGCATTGTGCTAATGCTAATGTCAGCCAGACGTTAATATAGAACTCCCCATTCAAAACCCAGACACCCCCACCTTTCACTATTTCCATATGGAGATAATTCTGTGGCAAAAGAAAGAGAAAGAGAGGATTAAGAAAGAAAGAGAATGAAAGGGAGTCGTGTTGACAGGTCCATACATTGACAAAGTCAGGTGCATAATTAGCTACTGTCAGTCACCCATATACTTATATTTTTGTGTTATGATATTTTCAATAAAATGTACTTTGCAAATACATGCCAATGCTGTCATGTGCATGCTATCACACTGAAATAATTACGAATATTAACCATGCAAAGACATGTCAAGTTTTGTTTTTCATAATATAAAGCAAATAAAATTGCATGTTTGTACACACAGAAGTGTCATCTGAACTGATGCATTGATTTAGATGATGTATTATTTTTCCTCCCTCTAAACAAGTTTAAGGAGGCCACTGGTTATCAAAAAATTAGATTTTTTGGGGGGGATGGATGGGTATTGTAGAATTTGACACCATTTAATCAGTAAACATGTTGAGAAGTGCGGGGGGGAATATTACAGGTAACGTGTTTAATTTTGATAATTCTGATCCAAAACGATTAGCAGTAGCATCAGTAAGCAGCATTCCATATACCCTCTCGGAATCATAAGTATTTATGGTTAAGGTGTGATATCGCGGATTTGTTAAGATCATCATATTTTGTTGTGAGTGGTTCCTTGCAGATATGATATGAGGTTTGTCTAAAAAACACCTGGAAGAGAGAGAGGAAGACACTGGACGTCTAAGTAGTTGTGTATGACAGGTCCACAGCCTGTGTTTGGTTTGGCTGGCCTTTAAATGGACACCTGGCAGGAGGGATTTTGGATGCTAAGAGAGTACCAGAGAGACACTGAGGGGACATGAGAAAAGAGGTGGCGGAGATTAGATACTAAAATACACACAGGCTGTTCATTTTCATTTTGAGCCCCTGGACAGGAGCCCAAGTCTGGATAAAATCAACAATGGACATATTCTGCGCCCAATACTAGTTCCAAAAAAGCCTCATTAACATCCCATATTCCTCTGATGGCTGTACAGGACTCAACATAGCATGGGATCGACAAAAAGAGTGTAATAGAGCATTCGTGCATGCACTAATATATGCATTTGTGTGTGTGCGCTCACGCTCTTACCCCAACATAACTGTGTGCTTGAGCTATTGCAATTTGCATCCTATCACATCATACAAAAAACACCATATGTTACTAAGGGACCGTGTCAGCTAACAGACAGGCAGACTTAATGACGACCAAAGACAAATTTCATCAACTTTCCAAACAAGCCAGAACGAGAGAGAGAAACCCATAGTGAATAAGTTAGGATATGCTAATGACCCATCAGAGATCCATGTCTTGTGACAGCAGCTTGTGTGGCATGATGGTGTGAAATTACCCATCAGGCACCTCAGGAACACAAATCTCCATCTGATCATGGTCCATTGGGTCCTACTGTGTGTGTGTGCCTCACTACAGAGGCCTGGGAGGGCCATGTCACAGCAAAGTGCTCCAGCCAATAAAAGTGCTCATTATAGAATCATCGCTGTTCGCTCTGTGATTCAATTTGCAGTAATTACCGCGGACCGCATCCATGAAACCGTTCGCTGCGGGCCGCAGAGGTCAACTGCCAGTTAACAGAGTGTCTTTTCTCCTCTCAATGTATTCAATTGCAAGAGCCTAATAGCCTAATTTTCTTCCCTCTTGCACTTCAATAAATATTGCCGGGATTACAGGTTAAACAGCTAAATTGAGTTGTGGCTGTTATATTACAGAGCTGGCTGTTGGCGTGTGTGAAGCTAACAACTCTGCAGTAGCGTTCTCGCTGTGTTAAACAGTGCTGGGATGTCTACGTGTGTGTGTATAGGATATGTGATTAATGACAAGCGTGCGTGTGTACGCAGAGGGGGTTTTACACTAAACTTATCCACCCTCTTGGGTTTAGTATTACAAAACCTCACGGCCAATTAGTCCATCCTCAGGGACCTCCAACCTGGGTTTAGATATGTTGATTTCAACATTTTGTGGCAATTAATTTCCTTTTAAGAGCATGAATGCAGTGACAGAGAAGTGAGGAGGAGGGGCTGGAGGGTGTTTTTTAATTATCTGCGAACAAATCTGGCAGACTTGAGAGCACTGCTGTTTCATGAGGGAAACAACATTAGCGTTAGCTACTGCTGTCTCCAGCATTACCCGACCGTGAACCAATCACTTACTGAAGCTGGACTAATGGAATAGTCATGTGATGATGTGCGAATGTGTGAAACTCGTTTGGTGTTGTCACAATGCAAGGATGTGTGTGTGCGATAATGTGCAGCTCGTTTGGTAATGTCACAACACAGGGACATATGAGCATGTGTGAATGCATGAGACTGGTTTGATGATGCTACAATTCAAGGACATATGTGAAACTCCTTTCATAATGTCACAATGCAAAGATAAGATTATGCATGTCAACTGTTTTGTTGGTCATATCGCAAGACATGCGTGTGTGAATGTGTGCAATGCATTTGATGATGTCGCAATGCAAGGACATATGCACTCATGGCAATGCGTAAAACTCGTTTGTTGATGCCACATTGGAAGGACACACATATGCAACTCGTTTGATGATGTCACTACCAGTGTTGGGGGGTAACACATTACAAGTAACGCAATCAGATTACTTTTTTCAAGTAACTAGTAAAGTAACCCATTACTTTTACATTTACAACAAAATATCTGAGTTACTTTTTCAAATAGGTAATGGAAGTTACTTTGTTTTCGAATTTATTGACTGACAGATTTCCTGTGCCCATGTTCCCATGAGAAATCGGGAGTACAGAGGCGTTGTGTGCGCTGTGTAAACATGATGGTTCTTCTTGACTAGTTCTAGACTAAATGTGAGCATACATTTACTCATTTACTTCTTCTCCTGCATCCTATTCTTCTGTATTCCAAAATGGCAGCACAGCTGAAAGGCTTGATTGTTTGAACTGCGCCCTCTACTGTACAGGCGTGAATTTGCATTTTCTTCAGCCTGAGGCTTATTCATTTCACTTTTGGTGTGAAAGGGCCTTTACATTTGCCAAAAATAGAACTTTTTTTGTTGTTATAAAAACAAACAGCCCCGCCCAGATGAGAAAAAGTGACACAAAAGAAATGTAATGCATTACTTTACATAAAAAGTAACTAAGTAACAAAATTAGTTACATTTTAAGGGAGTAATGCAATATTGTAATGCATTACTTTTAAAAGTAACTTTCCCCAATACTGGTCACTACGCAAGAGCATCTCACTATGTGCAAATATATGCAATTTGTGTGATTTCGTCACAACCTAAGGGCACATATGTGTGTGCAAATGTGTGAAACTTGTGTGACAACGCAAGGGCATCTGTGTGTGCAAATGCATGCAACACATTTCTGAATTATATACAGACTAGTGCATGTGTGAATGCATGCAACTTATTTAATGTCACAACGCAAGGACATGAGCATATTTAAATGTGTGAAACTTCTGTGACAACACAAGGGCATCTACATATGTGCAAATACGAGTTTGGCAATGGCATCGCGAAGACAAGTGAATGTGCGAATGCGAACAATGTGTTTGATGATGTCACAACGCAAGGACATATGAGCATATGCAAATGTATGAAACTCATGTGACAAAATAATGGCATCTATGTGCATGCAGTTGCATGAAAAAAATGTAACTAGGTGCAAAATTTTGCAACGTGTTCTGTAATCATATCACAAAGACAAGTGCATGTACGAATGCATGCAACTTGTTTGATGATGTCACAACGCAAAGACAAATGAGCGTGTGCAAATGCGTGAAACTTGTGTGACAACGCAAGGGCTTCTCTGTGTGTGCAAAGACAAGAGTGTATGCGAATGACTCAAGATAAACTCACAATGCAAGGACATTATGTGCACATGAAAATACATATAACTAGTATGATGATGTCACAATTCTAAAATAGCAATTCAAAAACGTGTGCATAACTCAGTCGTGGCAATCTCACAGCTCTGCCCCTCGAACCCGCTACATTCCTAGCTGTCGAAAGCCACAGCAGTGGATTTGCATAGAGAACAAAGGACGAGGTGATGCCATGGGGACTACGACACGCCTTCACTCCCCTCCGGACCCTCCCCCCACCCCAAACGTCCCTCTGTGCACCTGTCACAAGACTGGTTGACACCTCACGCCGCAGTAACACGGGCCCTCATTAGCATGCCTGTGATCTGGGGCTCCCAGGGGCTTGTGGGGCCTCACCTCGCATCACTGATGTCTTGTTTGTGATGATCTTGGCTAATCAGGGGGCCAGACCACTATGCTAATGAGAAACACAGAGGTGCAGCATTCTATGTAGTGCAACTCTGCTGTCTGTGCCACCAACACACATCCAGATCACATCACCAATCCCTAGAGTGAGTGTTTGTGTATGAGAGAGATAAACAATGTCTATGCACTGCTATGGGAAGAGTACTGTGGGATATGTTATTGTATTTTACAAAAAAAAAAAAAAAACTTTTAAAGTATTATTGATTCTTTAAAGTCAGTTTAGATCAGCGGTGTCCAAACTCATCCTTGAAGGCCACTGTCCAGCAGAGTTTAGCTTTTAAGTGTGCCTAAACACACCTGCCTGGAAGTTTCTAATATGCTTAGTAAGACCTTGAATGGCTGGTTCAGATGTGTTTAATTGGGGTTGGAGCTGATCTCTGTAGGACAGTGGCCCTCCAGGAGAAGGACTGGACACCCCTGATTTAGATTAATTGTGCTATTTCTATGCCTCTAGTGGAACCAAATGGAATTGCAAAAATAATGATTGTTCACCGACAGGTTTTCTGAACACTCCTCCTGTCTGTCTTTCAACAATCAGAACTCTACTTATAACTGACTCTGCATATTAAGATTTAATAATTAGAATGCTTTAAAAACTACACACTTTAGCTTTGAATTTTATAGATGGTTCACTGTCTATCCTCTTGCTGTTTCTCTCTGTCTGTCTGGATTTCTCTCAGTCCTCATGAAAGATGTGACTGTAGATTGATTGAGCTGTAGGCCTTAACAGACCATGATATTGTCCTTGATAAATGATTATGACAAAGAAATAAATGATTTTGGCAGGAAGATGATGAGTGGAAAGCCAGACCACATGCCGAGGCCAAAACCACCATACCAGTTTCTTGAGGGGATTCTGATATTTTCATGCTAAATTCCACAGCCCGCAGCAAAGTGTGTGTGTGTGTGTGTCTGTCTGTCTGTCTGTCTGCATCCTCTTTGATGTGCTCTGCTTGTAGGAAATAAACTCTAAAAAAACTTTGTTGTTTACAAAAAGTGATATTAATAATTTTCACTAACAATATCTAAAAATCCCTAAATCAAGATAAATTTACTTGAGAAATACATTTTTAAAAATAAAAAATACAAAAAATAAAAAGTATAAAAATAGTGTTTGTTTTCAGATAATTATACCATTAGCAAAAATCTAAAGTTTCATGCTTAAAACTTCAGTTCAGTGAGCTAAGAATAATAAACAATATCAATATTCCCTGTATCTTATTTTAAGAATATTTAGACTTCATAAAACAAAACAAAAACACTGATTAAGAAAGTGATTTATGTTGGCTCAACAAGAAAACAATCTTGTTAACCATGAGCCAGGTGCTTAGTGTGAAAACCTGCTACCATAAACTGAACTAATAATTACCTTTATCAATTTCGCTGCCATCTTTTTTTCCCCATAATCCTCCCTTAGTTCAGTGCACTAGTGGATTAGAGTTATCTGTGATTCCTGGCCATAATGAGGATGGACAACTGTATATGAAAAGACTCCCATTCTACAGTGGAAAAAATGTGTGTAGAGAAGCCACAGAGGATAGTGGCAGGCATAGTGGTTATGGCAGGCACACACACACATACATATACACACGTCTCCTGTCTAAGTGAAAGCAGGCCTGTTGCAGTAACCGTTCCAATCTGTCTCCATCTGCAGGAGCACAGAGGAGGGACATCACAAACTGCGGCCACACAGCACATACTCAAGCATACCGATGCATATACATGCAAAAGACACCTACATACCCACAGTCACACCCACACCTACACAAACTTACAGTATATTTTCTCAGCCATTGTCACAAACCAAAAAAAGAAAAAAGAAAGAAAAAACACCTAGAACCCATAAGAAATTCATCCAATCCCATTAACACACAAGATCCATTCAGCAGTTTGGGTTAAGGCCAAAAAAAAAAAAAAAATCAGTACCTTCTAATCAGTATTTTTGCCTTGTTTTCTGATACAAATTACATTATTTAATATTAATCCTTAAATGCATGAATGTTTCACCAATCATTATTACATATTTGGGTCTTTAGAGACCCGGATTTTTATCTAACATGGATGGATCTCTAACTGCCACAATAAACTCTCCTAATACTTTAATAACAACTATGTGCCCAATTACTGCTCTCCGTTGCACCATGCATTACGTAATGATACTGGAAAGGTTTTCCTCCAACAAAATTTTTCAACAAATTTTCTCCTCCAACTTCAAAATATCCAACATCGTTGAAAAAATTACCAATCGTTTCGCTAGATAAGACCCTTATTTCTCGGCTGGGATGGTGTAGAGCACTTTGAAGCTGCATTTAAATTGCAAATTGGACCTTCAAGCCGTTGTACCCCAGTGAAGTCCACTATATAGAGAAAAATTCTGGAATGTTTTCCTCAAACAACTTAATTTCTTTTGAACTGAAGAAAGAAAGGCATAAATACATTGGATGACATGGGGTTGAGTAAATTATCAGGAAATTTTAATTCTGAAGTGAACTAATCCTTTAATAAGAAAACAGACACAACAGGTTTTATCAGGTCGATAAAGACCCAAGGTATGCTTTTATGAGTTAAGGATCCACTTGTACTTTTTTTTTTTTCACTGGCTAATATGACATTTCTCTGGGACTTATACTGACACCTAGAGGTGTGGATTCAAGTGAAATGTTTCAGTTACCGATGCCATTGTAGAAATGAATTATTCAGAGTTTGCCATGATTAGCAAACAAACAAACAAGTGTACAATAACAGATTACTGAGATAAAACAAGTGTTTGGGAATATGTGAATGGCAGCCCTCAAGAGGTGGCCTGTTTCATGTAAATTAAAACATTTATTGGGCAAATAATATTACTGGAGTATCTTATAACTTTAAACATTTATATATACATTTGTAAAAGTAAATTTATATTGCTTTAAAGATCTTAAAACAAGGCAAAAATTATGTTTTTTTTTTTTTTTGCAGTGCACCATGAGCTTTCACCTATCTGTCACACCTACATCAGCCTTCGACATCATCTTGCACGCTTACTGCCAGTCTCATGAAGAAACAGGCCAGCCAAGGGTAGCGTAACTGTCTAAATGAAAACACATGCCACCCTAGAGTGCCCTGTCATCATCTGATACTGCCAGAGCGAAGACGTCCTATGGCGCAGACGGGAAAGGACAGTGAAAAACAACTGGAAAGACTTCTCTGTCAGTAAGAGCTATGACTCTTGGCTCGGTGAGAACAGAGAGAAGTGCATTAGCACAGCATTTTGTGGCATTGCAACTAGTCTGAATCATAGCTTGGAGTGTGCGTCACCGCGTTAAGATCTGGCTGGCGTGAAAAGGCGTTCAAGAAGAGCTGCAGGATCTTGATGGATGACACTGGTGCTTGCGGCTGAAGGGAGACTCGGAAAAGCCAGTGGGGTGGAGAGAAAAAAGCAAATAGGGGGACAGCAAGGGACCAGTTCAAAGCAAACATTGCACCATGTCATCGCAATCACACAATCATACCCTGGATCACAATCAAATCTCCCACCCGTATATCTAGCGGTTTGCGCTAATAGCTAATCTCTGTATGTTTGACATGAGATGGAATGAAAATAGCCTTGCGTTAGCTAAGCTGTTACTTTAAAAAAGTTTTGCCCTTTAGATCATTTTAATCCTTTCAATTTTATATGTTTTAGAAGTAAAGATCAATTTAAAAAAAAATATCCATTAACATACTCATTCATCTCTGTTTGGCTGGTGCAGGACTCCCAGAACTGCAGTTTGAATTCTGCCATTTTGCTCGTGGCCGCTCAGTTCTGAACACAAATGTTTTATTAAACATTAAATCTGACTACACTGCAAGAAAAAAAAAAAAAAAAAAAAAAATTCTTCTTTTTTTTATCGTATTTTACAGTACAAATATCTAAACATTTTTAAATGAAGATACAATTACTTGAAAAGCAAAATCACATAATATAAAGTCTTGATTTCTGAAAAATGTATCATAATTAAGTGACTTCACCCTTAAAACTCAGCCTTATTTTAAGATATACCTTAAGTAATTAATATATGTTTTGCATGCTGGGATGCTGGTTACTGGTTTGCTTGTCCCCAGTAAGACCAGCGCTATTACTAGCTCTAATCAGCATAAACCAGCCTGGACCAATATAAAATTCATGCTGGTTCATGCTGGATTTTTCATGTGTGAGCAAGGGAAGCAGAAAAGAGCGGAGAGCTATCCCGTATGTGAAATAATTGCCCTGGTATTTTTTGGATTACGTCTACTATAATGGTCCCCAGCTGGGCTCAGGCTTCTATACCCATTTAAAGCTCACTGTAAAAATCCCCAGGCCCTCAGTGCGCCTTCCCAAACAATCAGGGCCCTGTAAAACAGCTCCTTAGATACCTTATGTGCCGGGATCTGCGACACATGCCAGTCATGTGAATGGGTTCCACTTCTGTTGCGCTCAGCAGGACCAAAGCTGCAGCGCTACGACTGGTGCAAGAATCAGTGAGTACCCATAATCCCTAACACAGATACAGGTGGCCACAAACTCAGATGCCAAATCGAAAGCATGTAGTCCAAGACTAAAGACTTAGGCTGCATAATATACAGCACATTCTAAATTGTATGCAATATTACAATTAACATGTCTCAAATCATCAACAACCCCCCCCCCCAAAAAAAGTGCCTGGATGATGTTTTACACTGAGATAATGTGTCCTAATACTCTTTTAATCTATCAGCACTGGAAAATTAATTTGTTTATGTTTGATATTTAATTGTGGACTGCCAACTTTTAGATTTATACTATGTTCAGAATACTACTTTACTATGGTTAGTTACTGTTAGTTAATGCATTAATTAACACTGTCTAACAATGAGCAAAACATGGTAAACAGCATGCATTATGTAACGTTTCAAACAGTTATATGCTACAATAGAAATACAATATTTATTAGTAGCATAGTGATGTCCACTTAGTGTCCTGGAAATAAAAACTGATATTAGACATTTTTATTCCAGTCCAATTAAATACCAAGTAAAAAGTAAAAAAAAAAAAAAATGTTAAAAATTGTGTTTAATATTGTTTCGAATTCATTTGCCACAGATCAAGTGCATTGCATTGTGGGATAGAGTACCTCTTTTGCATACTGCACATTTTTAAACGATGAAGTATATGTAGTACATAACCATGCATTAATACAATAATCATTAACCATATGATAAAAAAACTTAAAGGAATAGCACCAGATTACCCCAATATTACCTATTTAGAAGCACTATGTCTTGAAAAGCATCTCTTTAAAGATGAAGTGTCATGTTCTTTGTTTAATTTTTATTATACTTTTTTTTTTTGCATTTAACATGTAATACTATAAAACAATGAGTTCTAATTTTCACTTTGAAAATTAAATACTTTCTGTTTATCTCACTATAAACATTAATAGTTGTATTATGCTCATTATAATTGTTGTTTATACTTAAATACCACGTTTATACAATTTTTTACACACACACACAACTTGTCTAACACCCAAATTAATCTATCAATATAAGCCAAAATTAGATATTTACAGTTGGTTAATATTGGTTATTTAATTGTGGATTATTTTATCTGCCTGCTGTAAGTTTAGAATTGCACTTGTATATGTTCAGAATGGAATAATATACTCTACTTTTTAAAATGGTGTTAAACAACTTTCTTTTTTTTTTTTTTTTTTTTTACATTTAACGCATATACTGTTCACTAAAATACATTATAATAATGTAAGTTCTCATTTTCACACTGAAAATTAAATACTTTCTATGTTTATCGCAAGGCAAATGTTCATGCATATTATAATTGTTGTTTATACTTAATACCGCATGTTTATCCAACTCTGTTTCAGACCACACACACAAACTTGTCTAATACCTAACTTAATATTAAAATCCATTGTTATAACTCTCTGAGCTCTACTCTCAGGACTAACCAGCATCCCAGAAGTCCCTCCTCTATTATTTATAACGTTTTTAGTCAGACAGTAGACCTTTGTTCTTCTACATCTTTCATACTGTGCATTATAATTATTGTGAGACGTAAATTAACCAATGCGTAATTCATAATATTGATTTGTAATTTTTAGTGTTTTATTTATTTATGAAAGTTACAATTTATCTTACTACATATACTTTCTATCCATATACTACTTTTAATGTGCAGAAATATGCAAATTAAGAAGAGAAGTTTTGTATCTACAGTTACAATTACTGATTAAAAACATTGACGGTTAACTGCTTCATGCCAGTCATACTTATGAGAACAAAAGTTAAAAGAGAGAGTGCCGATTCCTCCGTCGTGTGTCATCTCGCCCTCAGCCCTGCACCGAAGCCCTCTTCATCCTCTGCTGGGGGAGATCAGCTTCTCCCAGGGCTGTTTTCACAATGATGCGTTTTCAGCTTTTGGCACAGCTCCCCGCATAGCTTATGGTTAAGAACAGTCTTTCATCTAGCCAATGCCTTCAGCAAACATACCGGGAGGGCCACATCTGCCGCACACGACATGCAAGAACAAGCCCTTACTGGCATGAATAAAAACTGATAAGATCCAGGGTTTATTCATTCAGTGGGCTGCCAGGGAGGGTTTAATGCTGAATTATCATGGCGGCTCTCATCCTACAAATCTCAGACTGTAATGTCATCAACCACTATCAACATGACAGAGCAGCCCCCTCCCCTTTTTTTGGAGTACTCGACTTGTGTTCAAGTACTTGCTGCTGATGGGAACAGACCAAAAAAGACAGCTAATAATAAAAAAAACCTGCTCTGATCTCATACTAAGACACAAGCATGGTACACTTAACTCTGTATATTCCCAGTAAAGTATGCCAGAATGCAGTAGTCTGCTGCAAAGAATATGAATTGCAACAGGCAAACTGCATTATTTGATTTGAATTATTCCTTTAATGTATTCAAGGGACAGTCCACCCAAAAAGGAAAATTCTCTCTTCATTTACCCACCCTTATGCCATCCAAGATGTATGTGACTTTCTTTTTTCAGATGAACACAAATTGAGATTTTTAAAAATATTCCATCTCTGTGATGGTGCAAAACAAACACGAAGTAAATCTACACAACCACAGTTGATAAATCATATGAAACAAGAGATGTGTGTAAGAAAAACACTATTATTTAACTCTTTCCCCACCATTTTTTTTTCTTTTTTTGATAATTTTCACAAAACTTTCATGGTCCCCAGAATATTTGGTGTATGAATTTCTGAACATGCAATATATCAAAAGAAAGAACAGAGCCGCTGCTTAAAAAAGGGACTGACGGAAATGACGGAAAATTTTGTCAATGATGGGGAAAGAGTTAAAACTTTATTTATTATAAACCATTTCTTCTGACCAACTGTCACACTTGACAGAATTTTTCGTCCCCTACCATATAACAGTGAAAACACGGAAAGCCGGAACATTCCGTCAATGGCGGGAAGCGTTATCTCATAAATGACGGAAAATTACATCAATGGTGGGGAAAGAGTTAAAACTATAAACCATTCCTTCCAGCCAACTGTCACAATAGCATCCCCTACCATATAACAGTGAAAACACGGAAAACCAGAAAATTCCATCAATGGTGGGGAAGCGGTGTGACAAATGATGGAAAATTCTGTCAATGGCGGGGAAGCATTGTGTCATAAATGAACGAAAATTTTGTCAATGGTGGGGAAGGAGTTAAAAATGTATTAACTATAAACCATTCCTTCCGGCCAACTGTCAAAATAGCGTCCCCTACCATATAACAGTGAAAACATGGAAAGTCGGAAAATTCCATCAATGGCGGGGAAGCGTTGTGTCATAAATGAAGGAAAATTCTGTTAATTGCAGAGAAAGAGTTAAAACTTTTTTAACTATAAACCATTCCTTCCAGCCAACTGTCACAATAGCATCCCCAACCGTATAACAGTGAAAACATGGAAAGTCGGAAAATTCCATCAATGGCGGGGAACCATTGTGTCATAAATGACGAAAAATTCTGTTAATTGCAGAGAAAGAGTTAAAACTTTTTTAACTATAAACCATTCCTTCCAGCCAACTGTCACAATAGCATCCCCAACCGTATAACAGTGAAAACACGGAAAAACAGAAAATTCCATCAATGGTGGGGAAGCATTGTGACAAATGACGGAAAATTCCGTCAATGGCGGGGAAGCATTGTGACAAATGATGGAAAATTTCGTCAATGGCGGGGAAGCATTGTGTCATAAATGATGGCAAATTCTGTTAATTGCGGAGAAAGAGTTAAAACTTTTTTAACTATAAACCATTCCTTCCAGCCAACTGTCACAATAGCATCCCCTACCGTATAACAGTGAAAACACGGAAAACCAGAAAATTCCATCAATGGTGGGGAAGGAGTTAAAACTTTATTAACTATAAACCATTCCTTCTGGCCAACTGTCAAAATAGCGTCCCCTATTATATAACGTTGTGAAGCGTTGTGTCATAAATGAAGGAAAATTCTGTTATTAGCGGAGAAAGAGTTAAAACTTACACTTGATGTAAACGTTAGCACATAAAGAATGATGTAAGAAAGTTGTGAAACGCACGTGAGAAGTGATGAGGAAGCACAAAGGACTGTCACATCTCATGTGAGTTTCATAACATCCTGATGTTTACATCAAACAAACACACAAGCCACGATTTATACGTTTAAAATGCTACACTTTATTTCATTGGTTCACTTTAGACATTCTACTACTGTAACTGCAAGAAACTTTGCAACTACATGTCAAATAACTCTCATTAGTGTATTAGTAGACTGTAGTAGACTTTGTAGACTGTTAGGTTAGGGTTATGTTTTAGACCATTGAAATAAAGTGCTACTGTTTAAAATGTAAGTATTGTTCTCCTATCGTTTCACTTGAGAAGATATTTGTTCATCAACTAGGGTTGTGTGGATTACTGTCATGTTTGCTATGTGTGGTTTTTAAAGCGTCAACTTTGGATGTCCCATACACTCACATTTTTTTCTAAAAATCATCTGAACAAAGAAAATCATCTGGGATAGCATGAGGATTAGTAAATAATCAGATAATTTTCATTTATGGGTGGGGTATGCTGAAAAAACACAGACAGTATGCACAAATAAACAATGTTATGAGTTGTCACAATTCATTCCCAGTGAATTCTTAGGTTATTTTAGACTCAGCAGGACTCCACATACAATGGCAAATTTTTGCCACCAAACTCTGACACTAAACCACAGCAATGGAAGTAAATACTGTTTACTGCAGTATAACTCAGTGCAGTCTCTTGATAATGACACTGTTTTTATTAACATCCTTTCAAATGTTCACAGACTCAGAGCTTTTCTAAACTAAACACGTAAAATGTTTGTTGTCAATAAACCACGTGCCATGTGGAAGATGACATTAAAGTACAGACAGATTGCACATGTTGCAGGTTTTAGAGAGTCGTAACCGATAATCCTTCACTGTCTGCCTGAGACAGCCCCCAGAAGAGCTTTCTCCTTTGGGCATCAGCATGTGTGTGGCTTGGCTGCCTGACTGTGACACTGTAGTCAGTGTTTGGCAAATAACTCTCCACTTTCTCACCCTGCAGTGCCAAGACTATTGTAATGTCTTACTGGTAGAGCTATCCTAATGTCAAGTGAATAAAAGGAAAGAGAAATAAAATACATTAAGACTTGTCTGTTTTACTTTTTCTTTTTTCTTCAATTAAAATGGCATAAATTAACAGATGTGACCTGATAAACCATGACTATACTGCTGAGAAAAACAGTTTAGACCAGGCTAAGCTAAGTCTGGTTTTAAAGGTGTTTTGGGCACTTGCTAGTTCAGGCTGGAAGACCAGCTAATCACCAGGGTAACAGATATAGAAACAATATTGAAAAAAAAAAAAAGACATTGCGATTGTCTGCGTTGTAGGTTGCGATGTCACCAGCTTATTAAATAGTTATATTTGGAAATAATGAATCATTCTAGAATGGTCGGGGTGATTTTGTTGGGGAGTGCATCTGGATAAAAGCTAAAATGAAAAATGACTGTTTAATAATTTTTACTCAATTATTCATTAATGGGAAAAACCAACTCAAACCTCTTTCAGTTACCATAATGTGAACAGAATAATAATAATAATAAAAAAAAATCTCTTTCCACTTCAGTTTTGTATATAGGTCACGTTTCCACTGTTTTTGACCCATGATGACTATAAAATAATAATTATTATTATTTTAATAATTATAATTATTATTTTATTGTGAATATTATTCAATAAAATATATATAAAATGTATTGTAACAATACAATTGTAGTATAAAATTAACGAATATCATACAATTATAGTATTAATATTTACGTCTTAATTTCTTAAATGTCAAATATTTAACCATTGTGCTTTTACTGTGCACTGTAAAAAATGAATGTGATTTTAACGGTAAAATATTGTAAAAACACAGCAGAAAATTTTTTAAATAGGTTAACAGTAAGTTCCCGTACTATATACAGGGAAAAACTGTAAAAGCTCTTACCAGACATTTTATGCAATTTTCACAGTAAAATGCTGTAAATTTTAAAATTTTTAGAAGTAAAAAAGAACAAATCAATGTATAATTTACAGTCAAAAACTGTAAACTGATATTCCCACAATTCCCTGTGAGACACTCCACATTTGAAAGTATTTTGTTTAAAAAATCATGTTTCTTAATAGTTTTTGTTATCAGTTATGTACATTAGGGATTTATGCTACATCTCCTGTTGTTTATTGCATTATGTAAGTGTTGTGGGTTACTATGATGGTGTATCATGTTTGCGTGAATGACTCTGTGCACCTTCCGTATATTAGTATATATTTCAGCTCGTAGAAAAGCTACTTGTGATGAACTCTGATTCTTCATGTGGCTTTCTCTTTTACCACCTGCATTATTATGGTGGTTGTCAGTATATGTTAAAGGTAACAGATTTTTAGCAGTAGTGTGCATTGTTGAATTTACTGGTTTACATTCACATTTTCTTGTTTGTAAATTACAGTTTTATACTATAAAATTTACAGTTTGTTCTGTAAATGTGTTTACAGTTTTTTCTGTATTCTTTACCAAATTATTCTGGCAACCACAGCTGCCAAAATTATTTTGTAAAAACTACGGAATATTTTTTAAGCTCTGTGAGTTTCAGAGTGAAGCGTGGCACTGTGTTCATTTACACACATTCAGCTCATTATACGTTATTTCAGCATCTCGTGGTTCATTTACTGTGAACAGAGATGCAGAAACACTGTATCATGAGCTGCACACATGTAGCTGAACACAGTGAATTTCACTCTCAAACCAACAGTGCATATATTTATTAAATCACTGCCTTTGTGATTTGATAACCGCACTAAGCCATATTGCGATACTGATTAATTTACAATATATCATGCCACCCTAGAGACCAGCTTAAACCAGCAAAGACCAGCAAACCAGCTTTAGAAGGGTAGGTTTTGAAATAAAGCTGCAGTCTTCCATTGGTAGCAGATTACATCCAACGTTTTGAATCACTGTCATCTCACCATCCTTGCAATTTCTTCTTAAATATTTTCCTTGAATTCAATCATGGATAATTTGACAAAAGTGCGATAGTGAGACAGAGAGGAAGAGGGAAAAAAGCGTTACACATCTGGTCAACACCATCAGCACATGTTGAAATTTAGTGGCGACGCTCACAGTCCAAATTAGTGGCGAGTTTTATTCCCTGCTGTGGAAGGAAAAATATCAAATCTGCTGCCATATGACTACAATAAAGTGGTATGTGGAGCGTTTGATGCCTTCATGTGGGAGACTTTAACTCTTTCCAGGACTCGGCGTGGAGTGCACATGCAGCGCTGTCCTGCTCTATAATGCGTCCAACATGGACCAGGTTGACCCCTGCCAGCAGACAGCACCAATCAGACTGCGAAGGGGTGGTCCCGTTTGGATGGATCCCAAAAATAAGCAGGCCTGAAATCCCAGAGGCTCTAACCACAGGCACCCTGCAACAGAGATGCTGGCATAGCTTGGGTGTTGCAAGGGATCGTGGGTATGGTTTTTGTTAAGTGCCAGGCATCATGGCTTTATGTTTTACTGCTACAGGTCAGAAGTTAGAGAGATTGATACAGCAAGACTGTCCTTCAAACACTATAGAGACATCTGAGACCTGAATGAGATTTGATGGCGTGTAATTATTTTGATTATTTACCTAAGCGTACTAAATAGGGCAGAAGAAAGGTTGATTCCCTGAAAATTATGAATACTGGGCGGGGCTATGTGTTTGTTGACCAATGGCAAAAGGGAGAAAAATAATTTCAAAACAATATTTTTTTTTTTTTTTTTTTTTTAAATACATACTTCAACCATTCAACTTTGTGCTCCTTCCATTATGAAAACTTGGGGAATTGTACCTTTCAATATGGTTTTAGTTGCAATTTTAAGTCAGTCTTTACTGTGGTATTTGAACTGATTACTACTGTATGCTCATTTGGCTTGGTATTTACATGGTATTTCAAAGGATGTCAAACAGTACCATATATGTCCAAAAACAATGCTTGTACAATGGTATGTTTTGCCACAATTTGTCAGTGAAATTAAATAATCTGTCTTTAAAAATATATTAATATTGCCTGTAAAAAAAAATCGGACTAAGATGTACTTGAATTTGAGTTGAGAATTTATGGCTGTTGAATTTGAAAATAAACTGATCTTAATCTGGAATGTGGCGACACAAAAATGGGTCGCAGATCTGTTCGGATAAGGTTGCACACAGCAGGAGGAAAACAGTGCTACAGTAAATGCAAAAAAATAAAATGCAATTACTTATCAATGGATATTCAATAAATTCACAAAGATGCACAAACACAAGGACAGGATGTGTGACATGCACTTATCCTCAAAAACCATGAACAAAACTATGCAAAGCAAAAGAAAATATGACCCAGGCAACATTAACATACATAAAAGAGGATAAAATAAATATGGTTTGTGTGACCACAATGTGTTTTTAGCAGTGAATTATTGGCTGCCAAGAGCATGAAACTATCAAAATTCAATTTACATTTATGAAACAAACACCAAAACTATAAAGACAATAAATCACTGTTCTGTGGTTGCTTATGCAATTATACAATTGTCCATTTTCAGTAACACTTTATTTTACAGTGTGCTTGGTACACGTTGCATGTAGTTACTGTAGTAATAACTATAAATTATGCATAATTACACAATTACATTACAACTAACCCTAGACCAAACCTAATCCTAACCATATAGTAAGTACATGTAGCTAGTTAATTAATACATGTATTACTCAGTAGTTAATAAATGTATAATTACACTGTAATAAGGACAACTTAAAATAAAGTGTAACCCAATATTTATATTTAGGCGATAACTTTGATTCTCTCATATTGTTAGGTCTAAATATTTTATTTTAAGTTAGAGTTTTTGTCTATCAAACAATTGTGTCCAATGTATAATGTGGGTTCAGAGACAAACCCCTTTAAGAACCACTGATGTATAGCATAAATTGTAATATTGTTTTGGAGTTTTATGCTGCGATCTTGTGGTCAAGGATAAGTATAATTTCCTTTATGGTGTAAACGTGAGAAAACAATGTTTTTTCTGCACTGGATCTGTGGTTCATTTTGCATAAAGAGACAAAAACCTCCTGATGATTTTTACATTTAAAAAATGCCTGTATAAGAGTACTTGACACAGCACCTTCATGAAAATTCAAAAGCTGATCCTTGAGCTTGCTGAACACACTGTGTATTTAAAAATTGCTCTGAACTTCAAAAACATTTCTTCTTTTTTAACTACAGAATTCAGAAGTGCTGTTTTCATACGCCAGAATATTAGCAAGAGTTTGGATTTAAAAAAGAGGAAAAAGGACTGTAAAACTGACTCATCAAATTCACTTTCTATTCTGCTTCAGTCCCTGACACAGACACACACACACACACAGCACAGTCTGAAACAGCCACTGTAACCCCTAATCACAACCCCGAAGGCTGGACATCAAATGCTGCAACGTTGAAAACAGATGATCAGAGGTAATTAACGCAGTTTCATATGCAAATTTAATTAATGCAAAACTACAAAGTCATTATGCAAATGGCGTCTTCTTGAGCCGCTGTGCAAATATTCATCACTTGGAACAGGGATCAGTCTCCCCATCTTTTGAAACTCTCTCACAACACACACACACACACACTGTTCTCTTAGGATCATGTATGAATAGTGTATTTATTTTAAACTTCTTTCCATTGATACCAGACTGGGGCCATCAGAGCAGACAGCTGAGAGGCAGGAAGACACGATTTGGCACAGGAATGAGACAATGAGACTGTTAGACCGGCACGGTATGAATATTCATGACACTGATTACTTTCCATGATTAAAGCCTACTCTAATATTTAAATGAGCGCATGCTAGGTGATTAGAGGAGCGGCGGAAAGGACAAGCGCATGATGCGGTACACTTTCTCCGGCGTTCATGGAGTATGATTAGCTAGACAGTTCAGAGATTGATTAGAAACTAAGGGCAGTTTCAGATATGACGGATAAGATTTGAAAATAGCATGAAAATAGCACTTGCGTCATCCTATCATGAACAGCAGGTAATGGGCACTTCCCATGAATAGGATACAAATTGATGTATAAATCAATTCGAGAACTATTAAATTAACTGTTATCTAGCATAAAATACACCTAGCATGAAAAATAGCTAGTTTAAACACTTCAAATGTCTGAATTTTCTATATTAGAGGAACAGAGAGAAAGGGACATGCTGATTTTTGTGATCTATTTTTGGTGATTTGAGTCTTTCTTTTTCTTCCATAGAGCACAAAAAGAGATGTTTAGCAGAATGTTCATGCTGCTCTTTTCCATATAATGAAAGCCGTTGAGCTCCAAAAATGAAAAAAAGTAATGTATTGTATACAAGTCTTTTAAGCCATACAACAGTTTTGTGTGAAGAACAGAAAGAAATTGAAGTTCACTGAGAATCTTCTCAAATCTCATTTGCAAATGCTTATATTCAAACTTCCGCAATCAGTTGCATGGTGTTGTTGATGTCAAATCTGGTGTCACTTCTCAATGCACCATATTTGAATGCAGGTAAATTAGGTGTGGGAGAAAAAAATTGATTCTCTGATGCATCACGGTTCTTATCGGTTTTCATCGAGTCTTGTATGTTTTGAAGCTATATTTAGTTAATCAATTTTAAAATACAATTGTTTTAATTTATTATTAATTTGTTTTGAAGTACATATAATTATTTAAGTAATTGTATTTCATTATTTATTTAATAAAAATTAAAAATTAAAACTCATATTCAAAATCAATTTTTTTATTTTTTTTTTTAACTCAGGAATCAGATAAGACTGTGAGGTGCCTAAAGATTTATACCTTTAAAGTAAACTAGATTTAACAGCTGCAGTGGAGTGGAAGACTTCTAAATGCTTGACAGCCAAGCAGCATGAAAGTGAGTAAATGACGAAATAATTTTCAGAATTGTTTTTTTTTGTTGTGAACTTTTCCTTTAACAAATCTTAACACATACAATCTTAAATCTTAAAGTGCCATTTTTAGCATTCATTATAACATCTCCAGATGAGATGCGAAAGGGTTAACGCTTGGCGTTTTGGCCCACAGCATGTATGGTTTTTGCCTCTAGGCAACCATAGCTCCATATTGTATTTAATTAGCCCCATTAAAAATAATCTAATTTGGCTGAAACTTAAGACAGTTAAGTGGCAATCTAATGTGTTGAGCAAAGCTTTCATGCTCTGGAAATATTTAATTCAAGCCCAAAGCACCTTTCTGCCCTGCATTTCTGTGGATAACCTTGACGACTTCTCCACTTCTGTCAACGAAGCAAACTAAAGCTGAAGTTGTTCAGTAAAAAGTTCAGATAATACTCTCAAGATAAAGAGCTTTGAAAAGGCACATTCAAACAAATACAGAAAACTAATAACTTTGTATAATTTGGTTTTAAAAAAAAAGAGAAAAAAAGTCTTGACGAAGCTGAAGTCTGTGTCCTGCTGACTATAGTGTAGGGCAGCAAATGTGTGTGTGTTTGATTTGTTTCTATTTGTCATATTCTGACTAGCAAGTGAAGCATTTCCTTGCCCAGGCTGTGTGTGCTGAGATGAGGGTGGGCGGCACTGTGGTGGAAGATAACATGTGGCCCCTCCAGGCCCCACACGCTAAACTGAGTCTTTAACCCTCGGAATAAGGAATCTTCTTCATTAATCCGCACACTATGTCTCTTAGCACTTGAATTTTAATGGGCTTTCTTAGCCTTTTTTTTCTTAATACGATGATATTTCCCCCAAACACGTCGGGTAAGGATTTCTGGAGTTTTTTCTTCTTAGAGAATTGGTTTCAGCTGCTGGCGCACTCAAGGCTGTTATGTTTCACTTAGAGATGAGAGAAAGAGAGAGAGATGCTACGTCTTGCTCTAATAAAATCATGCAAGGGGTGTTAATCCCTCTTGAAGGCCCGAGTCAAAAGAAGAGGACCTTTTCAGAGAAGCGATCCAGTCAGAACCGGTGAACAGTATGTGCGTGTTCATATATACTGTATGTGTGTGTGTTTGTGTTGTAATAAGCTGAAGCAAAGGCCCGGTTATACTTCATTTTCCTCATTCCGCTCCGTCTCGCACATAGTCGTGTCCGCACAGCTTTCAAAGTATACTACTCGACCGCAGATGACTGCGGATGGACGCATTTGACGTGTGCATAGTACAACTGCTGATTTAATACTCTACCAGACATCAGAGGGCAGCACTGAGTCATGTCATTTACAGGGCATTCGCTTGGAAGGATAGAAGAAGAATAGTAGCGTATCTGCCATTGCGTGCAAAGTTTAGAACAAGAACCAAAACAAAAATGATGGAGAAGGATATATTGCATTGTTTACTTTTTTGTTTTGTATCGCTCTTTACACACTCTTCTTCAACTACTGCACAGTACATCACTACTGTGCGTATTGCCACCTAGTGGCAACTTATGTCTCAACTTTCACTTAGCGCTTGCGCGGTTGTATGGTTGCAGGTTACCACTTTTTACAGTGTATCAAAAATACATTTTTAGTTGCTATGTATTGTAAGATCTTCAAAAGATCATACAGCTGAAGAACAGCGAAAAGATTCTTGACAAGAAAATACTTTTTTGTAACACTTTACAATAGGGTATCATTAGTTAGCTACTTTAGTTAACATGAACTAAGAATTAACAATACAGCATTTATTAATCTTAATCTTAAATTCAACATTTACTAACACATTATTAAAATCAAATGCTGTATTTGTTAACACTAGTTAATGCACTGTGAACTAACACGAACAAATAATGAACAGCCGGATTTTTATTAACTAACATTAACAAAGATTAATAAATGCTGTAACTAATGTATTGCTCTTTATTGGTTCATGTTAGTTAATACATCAAATAATGTTAATATTTAAGACCTTATTGTAAAGTGTTACCACTTTTTTGTTGGTTCTTTAAGAGTATTACACATTTCAAGTATATAAGTAAGAATATTTGTGTGTATGTGTTTGTAACATACACACACACACACACACACACACACACAAAGACCTCTTTTTCCTGCCAAACTTCACTATTAAACCTTCCCCTCCTCCAGCCCTCAGTATAAAACACCTACCTGTTGGGACGCCCTCCTGCTTGGGGCAGATTCCTCTGGCAGGCGTCAGTCTTTTTTCCTCCTCCTCTCCTGGCGTGACCTGGATCCCAACTTCCACGGGTCCAGACCTCCGGCAGACTTCCACCCGTGGGGGTCTGGGGGACGGGGAGCCGCCGCAGTCGTTCGGTTTGTCGAAACAGACGCTGGGTCCGGGGCACAGTCTCCTCTTGTGCTCGATAAACACTAGAATATCTCCCAGGGGGAAGTTGGTTTGACATTGACCGCAGGTCAGCAGGTCACTCTCTCCTGCTCCGCCCACAGGGCTGGCTATGGAGCCCTCCGATGGGCACTGTTCCACCCCTGCGTCATGATCTGGCCCAGCTGAGGCGTGAAAGACGAGGGGGAAAAATATCAGTCAGTGCACGACTCTTTTTAGGCACATTATGTTTTATAATAATAATAAATGGCTTATAATAATCAATTTTGAGATCTAACAGATCAATTTGATAGTTGCAAACAATTGAATAGATAAAAGTCTGCCAATGTGTTTCTGACTGTTTGTATTAATTTAAATATTGTTTTCTTTGGCTATTTCTCTTTTTCATTTATATATAATATAATATATATTGATCAAATCCATAAGGGTCTAAGTTAACGTTTTGCTCATCTGAATCTTACAGGATTGAAATCAAGTCAATACCAAATATATTTGACTATTCACAAATGGCTTATTTTCTCATTTGCAAATTTTGCAGCTAGCTACAGTACGTGTATGACTAATTAACAACAGTGTGAACAACATTCCATGTTTGGCAAGTGCAGGTGAACAATTTGATTTCCAAAAGATATCAGAAGTTCCCCAACTGTAACCACATTCAAGACCGGACTGAAAACATCTGTTTGCATTCTCAAATGAACCACTGTGCTGAAATTTTTACTGATTTTACTGATCTTGAGTTGAATCTTCAAACTGTCATTTTAGCTCCAAAAAAGACCAAAAAAGCTCCAAAAAAACACCTTAAAAAGTAAAGTGCATACACTGTAAAAAAAAATCCCGTTGTTTCTACGGAAAAATACCGGCAGCTGTGGTTACCAGAACAATACTGTAAAAATGACATCAAACCGTAAACATACTTACGGAGTTACATGTGAATTTTACATTTTAAATCTGTTAAATTTACGGTAAAATAATGTATTTCATTAACTGATATAATGCTAATTTACCAACCTAATGAAGTACTAATATCTGTTTTGTAACTTTATAATACACTGACAGTCACCAAACCCGGTGGTGATGAGAGTCACATGATGAATCAAAGTTCATCACAAGCAGCTTTTCCACAAGCTGAGGAGGACAATACTAATATATAGAAGGAGCACACAGTGTCATTCACACACACACTAAACACCATCATGGTAACATACATGAAATTTTAAAAATGCAAAAAAAATTAATTTAACAACATTAGATGTAACATAAAACCCTAACGTACATAACTGATTAGAAAAAAAATGAGAAAAACTAAGAAGAAAGAGTTATTTCAACGAAAATATATCAAATGTGAAGTATCACGCAGGGAATTGTGGGAATGTCAATATACGGTTTTTCACTGTAAATTTTACAATGAATTGTTATTTTTCACTTTCAAAAACTGTGAATTTAACGGTATTTTACCGTAAAATTACATTAAATGTACCATTAGATCTATTACAGTTATTCACCGTATATAGTACGGAAACTTTCTGTAAACCAATCAACAGTTTTTCACCGCAGCATTTTTACAGTCTTTTACTGTTAAAATCACGGTCATTTTTTACAGTGTACATATCAAGCATATATTGCAAGTCTTCAGAAATAATTTCATATAGCTTTTGTGGGATATTTATAACAGTTTTTAAACATTTATTTAAGGTATTCACTAAAATTCTTGTTCTCCATATTTAATGGAAGGAAGAATTTAAGTTAATTACAACTTAAAATGCTGTCTGTTAGTGACAAAAAAGCTGTCAAATGAATTCAGAAGACCACTTTGACTACTTTTCTGTCATTTATGGAGGTTGACAGTGAATTGTTATTGTATGGAAATGAGCTGCATGAAGATTCTTCAAAAATACTCCTTTTGTTTTCTATGGAGTAAAAAAGGCATCTAAGTTTGCAGTGAATTTTGCATAAACTTCATTTAAATATTTTAAAACTTTTATATGTCTTTTATATATCCCTTTATAGTTCTTGTTTCTTTATTACGACTGTGTAAAGCATTATGAATTAACATTGTGTTCTATATAAAATGTGCAATATTTTAAATACATACGCCTTGCTTTCGTCTGACTTTAAAATAGTTGGTTTAACTAAAGTACCTGTCAGGTTTCTAAATGACAAATTGTTATTGGTGTGTCTATGATTTTTGCTCTTCAGTTATTGTGAGCTGCAAATCTGTTTTTTCTGTCTGGCTATCAAACTGGTCCAGACATGATTAACTTGCCTGCTGGGGAATTGCATGTACTGTAGACTATACACACAGTAGATGACAAATGAGTTCTTTTAAACGTCTTCATGGACCAAATTTTTCCACACACATTTTGCAAGCTATCCTTACAAATCACTGTGAGCAACTGAGAGCAACTGGATAGAATCTGTTAATGAAAAAATATCTCAATCTACAGTATTAGCACTAGTCACAAGCAAAAACTGTCTCTCAAATATTTACAAAGTCAAGTCCTAAGATCTCAAAACTATCTTTCTTTGTCGAACTGATGTGTCAATATGGTCCTCTGTGTCTGATTCTGTCCTCAAAAAGCAAAATTCACAGCTTACGCGGCATAGACAAACACCTGTGAGTTGCACAGTAAGACGAGTGGAGGGTGTGTGTGTGTGTGTGTGTGTGTGTGTGTGTGTATGTGGCAGGTAGTACAGTTGCAGTCATGCAGTGGTATCTGTGTTTCCGGTCTACTTTTCTGCATGCTGGACGGATGTTGGAGAGGTGCACATGCACCATACAGGTATATCGCAGCAGACAAACTAGCGCTCGCAAAAGCCGCAAAACAGCCTCAAAATACGTTCTCAGGCATGGGTCGCCTCGCATCACAGGTGCACGTTGGGAACAGTGGTTAAGGAGCCTATAACAAACAGCCGTTTCCGTATGTGATAACCAGCTACATTATCATTTTAGTACCCTTGCGAAATTCCCTATTTGGCATCTCAACACCAAAATTATTATCAATGACGAAAGAGTCAACTATTTGCTGTGAAATGGATCTGACTCAACGCACAAAA
The DNA here is from genome assembly GCF_024489055.1 of Chanodichthys erythropterus. Classification (NCBI taxonomy): domain Eukaryota; kingdom Metazoa; phylum Chordata; class Actinopteri; order Cypriniformes; family Xenocyprididae; genus Chanodichthys; species Chanodichthys erythropterus. Next base: position 24,918,666 of record NC_090224.1, on the reverse strand, counting down.
CCACAATGAGATACAAAACAGATTCACAGAGAGCATAAATACAGGAAGAAAAAAACAGCAGCAGTATGAGATCCGATAGCAAATCAACTCCAGTCTCTGCCTGAGGGACAAACACGCTCTTGAACAGACACTGGTTGGCTGTAGGAGCCCTGGGAAGAGCAACAGTAACTTAACTCCTGTAGAATTTTTGACTCAGCACAGTGACCCACAATCCCTTGGGGCATTTAGTGACAAATTGAAATTTAGAGTTCTTTTCAAACAATATTCTTGATCTGTATTGAATTTAGAACCTCTGCCTTCATAGTTCAGGGTTTCCCATGGGAACTGCAGGGGTTTGTGAGTTGAAAAGCTAATAGTTAAATTGAATGTAAAATTAAAAAATACATAAATAAATAAATAAAATTAGGGCTCTACAATTAATTGAAGTAAACTGTAACACTTTATTTTACAGTGACCTTGTTACTCATGTTACGGTAACACTTTATTTTTAAGTGTCATTGTTACACGCTACATGTAATTACTGTAGTAATAACTAGAAATTATGCATAATTACATGCAATTATACCTAAACCAAACCCTTGCCCTAACCCTAAACCTATAGTAAGTACATGCAGTTAATACTCAGTGCTACACTGTAATACTGACACCTAAAAATAAAGTGTAACCCATGTTACGTTACACCTATAAATAGTGCATAACTACATGCAACTCTAAACTAAACCTAATCACCTATACTAAGTACATGTATTTACTTAATATTACTCAGTACTTAAATGTATAATTACATTGTAACAATGGCACCTTAAAATAAAGAGTTACCTAAAACTGAAATTGCAATATAACTTATTAGTACATATTGATCATTGTTTTCCAGTTTATGACTGTAAAGCTGCTTTGAAACGATCATATTGTATAAAGCACTATATTAATAAAGGAGACTTGAAATATACTTTTAGATATAGTTTTCATATGAGATGAAACGTCATATCACTTTCAAACTCATGCAAACTAATTGCACTATAACTTCTGGACAAGTCGTGCAGCCTTATATATATAAAGAAACTAAAAATGAAAACAACAAAAAATACAAATAAAACACTTCACTAAAAAAGATGAGATTTTTATCTGTTTACTTGCATGTCATGTGACCAGCATCAGAGAACCGTGAACATGTGAATGTGTCGTTAAATTATTGAAACAATAAATATTTTACCTCTAAAGGGTTTTGGCTGACAAGAAAGTTTAGGAACCCCTGACACAGTTGACCAAAGTGGGATTCGGCAGCATATGATATCTAAACGGATATTAACAGACATCACAAGAGCAGCACCGGGCCACTACCACACGCTCGGCTGTCTGCAGCTCTCGCTGGCTGACAAGAGCAGAGCAGAGCAGAGCAGTGGAGTAATGCCAAGGAGGAGAACACAAACATCGTGGATTTGGAATGCATCCAATGCCACGGAATTGTGCGCAGAGGGTGTGCTGGGAGGCAGCCGCGCTGTCCTAAACAGGCCAGACACGAGCAACGGACACAACAGAAGAAGGTGGTTGTGGGAGCCACAGGTGTACAGCAGATGATGTGTGTGTTGTGATATTCAATCAGAAGCTGAAACATAAACCTTTAAAGAACGTAAAGCCTGTAAACGGGCTGATATATCATCAATTACATCATATATCATCAGCTTAAGTTTTTTTGTATTAATAATAATACTGTGAATTTACATGTCCATATTTAAAATCTTTGATATGCAATCTCATTCAAATTAGGAAATCAACATAAATTTTTAAAACAAAGAAACATTGATATATAATGAGTAAGATTTAAGATTCTTTACTAAGGCACTAATCAAAAAAGCTCTGACACTGACCATGTGAACTCTTTTTGTTAGATGATCTTTGAATTCTCTAATAATCCTGGAGAAAATAATCATCAGGTTTTGCACAAATTGATCATCTCATGCAGATCAAGTGCTTCTGTTATTAAAGCAAAAGGGGGACATACTAAATAAATGTTCAGAAATCCATGCATTTTTTAAACCATTTTTTCACTCAAACTGTTATACGATAATATAATGTAAAAAAAAAATGCAGTCGTCTCAGACTTTTGAACCCCACTTTATGTAAAAAGAGAAACAGAAACAAAAGTACATATACATGAATAACACAGAGAACACTAAGTGTGCAATGAAACCATCTAAAAAGAAATAGTGAATAACTAGAATTTCTAGTTGTATTATTAAAAATAATTCTAATAATACTGTAGTAATTAGAGTAATTAATAATAAAATAATATTTGTGATGGGAGCAAAGATTAACATTTAATAACTGGTCACTAAAAAAATCAACAATTTGAATATTTCTATATAATGAATAATTCGAGGTCAAATCCATGATGGTTATGGCCCTGAATTAAAGTAATAATAATTAAAGAAACACACAGCGGATGACAGACAGCACTGAGCGCATTCAGCACAAAGTCTGTGAGTGATATTTGCGGAACTGTTAACGTCTTCAGCATGTGTGAAAAGATTTTGCCTAATTGTGATTTCTGAGCTCACCAGGTGCAATTACAAAAAAATTAACCATATGCAGACGTGCTTGATAATGCCTGATTCTTATCTTCATTTAAGGCCTATACACTCTCAACTGCTTCTGGACGTGTGCCAAACAAACACGCACAATTCTGAAATGCACGTGCGTGCTGTAATTTCACATAAAGCTGCATATTTGAAAGCAGAACCACAAACATTGTTTTAAAAAGTTAGTGGAGGCAAGGACATGATATGTTTAGGAGCAATGAGCACAGTGGGCACAGCATCTACATTACTGCTCCCCAGGGTGAAGTCTATACTGCAATAAATTGAATTAATTACCTTTAGCGTAAGATAAGAGATTTATACTGAGCCTGTTGTGGGAATGATACACTTGGGAGGAGAGATAGCAATTTAGGGTATTAACCATTATAAATACAGTTATCACGTTTCCTGAAGGCAGTAATCAGATTCTCAAAGAAAACACACACACAAACATACACCCTCTCGATCACTTTCTCTCTCAAAAGGACTTACAGCACCCCCTATCAGCTTCAGCAGTGCACACTGAAGCTGTGCAAAACAGCAAATACGACACTCGTAAAATAAACCGAAATATTGTGCAGTGGAACAGAGACTCGCCTATAATATTTGCCAAGTCAGGTCAGACGAGTCCGATCAGCAGGAAACCACACGTCCATCAAACAGCCCTCGGCTCACACGGTCTGTGAAATAAGTTCTCTTGAAGGCTGTGCTAACACATATAAAGAGGGTGGACATCACCATAAAATCACTCCTAAAAAAAGTGTGCCAGTTGTAAAAGGCTGATGTGACCCTTTCTACTCTCAGAAATCAAAGGCACAGTGGCCCAGTGGTTCATGCTTTGCGTTTCATTAGAATGATGACCAGCGGCCACTAAAAGATCATGGAAAAAAATCGTGTGAACATTCAAAGCAAGAATCGTTTTACATTTTAAGAGCCAGTAAGGGCCCTAATGGACGGCCCCCACCCACAGTTTACGTTTAAAGCGACCCATCCAAAAATCTGAGACAAACAGCTCATGTAATGAATCATACATGGTCACACAATTTACATGCTTCTTATGAAGAAAAAGTAATGAGTTTCACTGAGGCGGTGTTGTGGAAATCTAAATACGAGCGGTTTCGTCTCGAAGACTTCCTTAAGAACCCATATTTGCGTCTACAAGAGCCCTGCCATTTTAGGTCGCGGCTCGAGACGTCTTTTTTAATGCGTACACCTGTACGTGTACATGCGGGTGGAGAGTGCACCCCGCGTTTATTTCAAGACGTGAAGTATGTTGATATTCCTGTTCCTTGGTTTTCTCTTTGAGTGTTGATCTATAGGTCCTGTCGCTCTGGGCGGAATCTCTCTATTGTGCAACCTCCAGCTAACTGACATGTTTTGTGCCAAGAGCATTGACATAGCCAAATGAGGGCACTTTGGTTTTCCCCTGCAGACAGACACCCCAGAAAGAGCAAGATCTCGCCCGTGAAAGCTGGAACGGAGGGTGGCGTGCAAACCTGAGCGGAGTCCACTTTAAAAAGTATCGGTTTACGCTCTGCACACATGCGATAGAGTGTATAGAGCACACAATGTAAACTGCGCATTTGCCAACCGACACACACTACCGCCAGACTAATTATGTTTGAACTAAACACGTATTTGAGACACAGTATAATTATTCTGCTCAACACATTTGCACACTGAAACATACACTGGATGGGTTTTGCTGTACAAACATACTTATTTAAGCGAGCACAAATGTACACAACGTTTTAGTGTTTATTGTTAATCACTACAACTGGAAATAAACCAAAAACAATAACTCTGAGGGGAAAAAAGTGAACTATCTGCTAAATAAACCACATCAGGTGAAATGAACTGGCAGACTAGCAGTGGTTTGAATTTAAAGGCCACCGGCTCTCAATAAGCCCACCCACTCCTTTAACACATTTTTCTCATCTCCCGTCTTCACGTTTTCTAAAACGGCAACATCAGCATCATTAAGAGTGTAATATTTGACGTGTAAAGACCATCTACTCACTACTGAATCAGATATTTTCAGGAAGGCACGCCTTCGCGTTGTACCCACTTTCTCAGTTAAACCAGAAATACCAAAATGAATAACAAGGCATAAAAATGTCAAGTTACATTGAAAAACAACAACAACAAAAAACAAACAATAATTTGTACTAGGAATTATTTGCTAAATGCATCTTGAGGTCAGTCAATAAAATGTATTTAAAAAAAAAAGAAAAGAAAATGTGAGGTTTAATTTACAAATACAGCTGGTGTACAGGATAATTCATATCAGTGACATGCAAAGTATTATTAATGGGGGGAAAAAAAACTTTCCTTGTCTTTTATTAGTGGCTACATAAACGCCTATGAACATTTTGTGAAAATTATATCACTGAGCTGTTAAGATTAGGTTTTAAAGTTTTTTATTATTATTATTATTATTATTTATAACACTTTGCCTTATGCAATTCTGAATAGTTTACACTTCAGCTAATTTATGCTTCTTTTTATTGTGCAAAATAAAAAAGCTTTTAGAGGAATAAAAAACTAGAGCAAAGGGAAACTTAAAAGGATTTAGAGTACTTGGTGCTTTTACATAAAGTTTTACTAGTGGAAATAGTGTGTAAAGCATCTTTGATAAAAGGTTAAATTAAGGATGAACATAAGGAGTGTGTTGTTTTGAATGATCAGCACCAAAGTCCAAGTATGTGATCCCTGACATTGTAAAAGAGATTCTAATAAAAATACACAGCAAATTAAAAACATATAAGCACTTTGTTTTTAGATGTAAATGAACACCAGATGATTTAGCGAAGTTTGGGCCTTTTAAATAAACTACATAAAGTAAACTTGATAAGCCATGTATGCTGTATGTGTGTGTGAGTGTGTGTGTGTGTGTGTTCAGAGCAGATGAGCATGTGGGTCTCTCATTATTTTGAATGAAACTGTTTGCTATGAATTACGTTTAGTACATGGAAATTCTTCAAATCATTTATTCACAGTAAAAGAGAAATCACTAGTAAGATCATAGTGATTGACTTACATAAACAATAAAAACTAACAGGCCCCAACTGTTGGTTATAGATTATAGACAAATGGAAATGTATTAATAGTATAGTCATTACATGTGCCTTTTAGTTAGGACAGTGAACATAATTACATTTGGCAAAAATATAACTTATATATGGCTTATGAGCTGATAATGCACGTGTAACACTGGCAGTGCTACATTAAAAAAACAAATCATGTTTACTTACAGATATCAGTATGACTAACAAATAATAATAGTTGTTTTTGTTAGATACACCTTCTGCGAAAGAAAGAAAGAAAGAAAGAAAGAAAGAAAGAAAGAAAGAAAGAAAGAAAGAAAGAAAGAAAGAAAGAAAGAAAGAAAGAAAGAAAGTTTTCATATTGATGAGAGTATGTCAGTCAGTGTGACAGGGGTGGCAGGGGTCTAGTACTCACTCGGTAGGTTCTCCCTCTGTGTGAGGGACAGATGCTGTGGGTTGCCTTGCTTCCGTCGGGACATCGCCCCGCATTTACAGCAGCATCTCACGGACACTCGGACTAATGTGCGCGCTCCAGAAGCTCTCCAAACTTTCCTCCACAGTCCAGGTACTGTTCCACTGCGCTCGCGGGCTATTCTAGTCGTTTTCGCGGCACAAACTAACACTTGTACTCTCTGAACAGACTAAATTGTGCTCGACTTTTGTGAAGCAGTGACTAAGTGCCACTTAACCTGAGACAGCGATGCGGGAAAATCACTCCGACTCGCAGTAGCTCATTTAACCTCTGACAACATCGATTCCAAAACACTGTCTTTAAATTCAGGTATTCTTTCTTTAAAAAGTCCTAAAACAGTTGTTGTCCAGTTATAATGGAAATCCAAGATCCGTGGACGGCGGGCTCGCCAGGTGAGCGAAGTCTTTGGCACAGTCCTCCATGTGCGCTTGGCATCAGAGCGCAGAATGGCTCAACCTCTGAAGACAACACCTCCTCTCCAGATCAATCAGGACCCGAGCAATTACGTCTCGCATTCACGCTCTCAGGGAGGACCCAGCGCCTGTGTGTGTGTGTGTGTGTGTGGCAGGGGTTGCCTCTGAAGAATGGAATGGGATTCAAGTTCAAGTACGGACGTGATGTGACGTGTGGCGCTGGGGGCGACTAGTGGAGGCAGTCTGGGTACAGAGGGGTCTCCTTGCCCACAAGCATTGAAAAAAAAAAAAAATACTACAAAACTTACAGGCAACTCTGGCTGCAAGAAATTCACCGACAATACGATGACAACGTTTTAGACACTAAACGGGATGGCATGTGCTCGTTTATGTTATATGTTGTATGCTACAATTCAAAACCGCAGGCCTATATTTCATTAAATTAAATGATATACCAACACATTTAACTAAAATTTACTGATATAACCACCGTAAACAGAAGAGCACATGCTGAATTAAACGTTCAAAGAGCTACAAACACAAAACACCATCAGGGTAACGCATATTACGCTTATAAAATAATGCAATATAAACACTGCATAATAACACAATATACATAAAACAAAACACTCCAATGTAGCCTATATAAAAGAGCCCAATAAAAGTGATGCGTGACGCAAGTTATGTTTTTACGTTTTAATGTAATGTAGGTAGTTTTTACGTTTTAATGAGATTAGAACATGTATTGTATTGTTATCTAAAAATGATTTTACCCTTAAATATTTATAATTTATTATTATTCACAAAACTTTTTAAATGTATTTTACAGTAAAAAAATAAATAAATATTATTGTCTGGTTTAATCGAATGTAGGCCTATAATGTTCGCCGTGTAATATTTTTACTGTGGCGTTTTCCATTTTCTCCCGTTAGTTGTCTAAAATTTTTAAGTTCAATCAACATGGCTAAGTCATTTCAACTTAAATTAGCCTATATGAAACTGACTTAAAAATATAAGTTGAATCTTGAAGAATTTTTTTTTTTTTTTTTGAAAATTGATGAGTTAAATTAATGTAGAAACATATGTTGTCATGACTTATTGATCTTTTTTTTTTTTTTTTTTTTTTTTTTTTTACAGTTAATAATATTTTTACATTTTTGTGACTTGGTATTATCCATCACTGTTACTTTAAAAACAAATTAACAAAAGTTTGAAGGCGTTTTACAATGTTGCGAGAAGATATAGCCTACTATGCCTATTTATTAGCTTTTTATAATTAACTGGGGGGGTGAAACAATGTGAAACAATAGAAACTAGTGCTGTATTTTACAAATACATATAAGAAAAAAAAAAGAAAAAAAAAAACATTGTCCTGTGCTGTCTTTTGCATTCATTAATTTACAAAACAATATATTATAGGCTAAACCAATCTGTAGCCTATTGCAGATCCCATCAGATTTAAGGTAGCTATAATTTTGTGTGCTATAAGCCCCCTGCACGTGTTTGTGCTGTTTCATTTAAGTCAATAGCGACACCTGATGGTCTTCATTGGACCTGAAGAGACTTCATTTGAGACAAGGGGTTAGTACAGGTTTATCTGCTTCAGATCTGCACATAAAGTGCGGCTATTGGCTATCCCTGTTAAAAGGTATGTTTTGAAGCATGGAAGCTGGTTTGAGCTGGTCAAGTGCTGGTCCTATGCTGGTCCTGAATCACAGGGAATCTAAGACTGAAGACATTGTGAATCATAGCAACAATTTTAGGTATAAATAAACTTAAAATCTTAAAACTAGGCTATCCTAACAAATCAAAATGTCCCTGATCAAAAAAAAAGTTAAGCACAATTAACAGGCATCTTGCCTTCTTCTCTTATAAAGCAGATGAGCAATGATAAATGGCATATCACTTCACACTGAAGCAATAACTTCCATACAATGTACAGTCCATGTACTCAAGCTGCAGGGCAAAGTCAGATTCATCAATAAAACATGATTTTCCATAAAGGGTTACCGTTTTTGCCTCTGGGAGAGGAACACTATTATACGATGCCAACACGCAAAACACTGGAGAAAAGAAAAAAAAACATTCATGCTGGTAGTTTGGCCATGTCTTAACATTGACTTGCCTATATGTAGACTAGACTGAATTTTGGGGCATCATAGATGCGTTCTCAAATGACCTGAAAAAAATATGATGTAAAAATACTAAGTTTTGAGACACTGTCTCTGTCTCCTCTCTGAAAGGTGTAGATGGTTAAAAACAGCACACCAGGACTTTGGGGGACTTTATTGGACTTAATTATTTTATTATACTTTATTGTACATCGATAGCCTATTGTAGATATTCTGTAAACATCTTGAGTTGACCAAATTATGACAAACCCATTACACACTTGAAATATATTAGTGGCTAATAGATTTGTGCTCAGAACAATATTTTTTGTAAAAGAAAAAAAGAAAAAGAAAATAACTTTTTTACATGCAGTGTGAGGCCAATATAAATTTAAACTATACAATGGACAAACAAACATTAAAATAAAAAAGCTATTCTAAAAATAGCTGGAATAAAACAAATATTTTGTATTCCACATTAAAAAGAGTGAACTGTTATCAAATAATGAAACCATTTTCGCCCAAATAGCACTTGAGATTGAACCAGTAACTGTCATTTATACACAAGGAGACTCTACAAAAGGCCTATGTGATCTAATTATATTTAAATGAATATGTTGATTTTACGAAGATATATAAACTATTCAAAAAAGACTCATCTAATTAAAACGTTATCAAATAATTAATTTGTTTAAATGATTTGCCTTACTGTAAACTCTGCTTATAAGCTTAAACGAAACATCTGACAATATTGTTCTAAATCTGGAAACTTCACCAATAGGCAAGCAAAATGTTGATGATCTTATATAGATTATTGGTTTTGAAGTAGTTTGGGACAGAGAACAGGGGATCTGAGCGGTGAATTCACGGTCAATTACGCCCTCTAGTGGATTCATCTGCACAGTTTCATCTTCACGCACACTCTGGGTCTTTGTGATTTATCCATAGACAGATTTTTTTTTTTTTTTTAATACCGTATAAACTTTAGATTATATCCCCTAACCCTAACTTTACTTCTAAACATAACCTTTACAAAGGTTAAAACATAATAAAACATAAATTAGTAAGATTTATAAACTTTTCTGTACAGGGACGACGGTTTGCTCCCACAACATAAAAAAATCAGGTTTTCAGGAATGTAATATGAAGTATGTATAAATTAACATTTATCTTTAACAGCAATATGCAGGTTTTAAACGGGCTGTATGTAGAATTCAGAAACTCTTGTTATTAGCAACACCGGTGGCCGTTAAGTGAACTTCTGCCAGCAACTTACTGCTCGTGCTCGCTCTCGTGCACAATATTGAACGTCATTCAAGACCCCTTTTGGAGGCAAAACATATTTATAGTTTGAGGTTTTGGCTGTAAAATGTCGTCTTGTTGTGTTTTTGGCTGCCAGAATAAAAGGAACAGGACTTTTGGTTCAAAACTAAAGTTTTACCAGATCCCGGCAGACATTCCTTCACAGAAATCAAAAAGATAATTGTGGTTGAATGCAATACGGCGTACAGACTGGACGGAGACGATCATAAATATTAGGCTACTCGTGTTTGCAGTGCACGCTTCATATCAGGTAAAGTAGCCTAATCGATGCATAAGTAATGGTGTGTTGGTTTTATCTAGTACAAATCAGCAAGTTTCTGTTTTATAGGTCAAAAGTCGCCAACTTTCAGCGCACTAGCTAGCTTAAATGTTAAACAAACATACAGCGATAGATGAGTGCCATCCTTTGAATGGTCTCTTAAAATAATCCACATTGCTAGCCATAATCATAGTTAGCCCAGCGTTAGGTTACATTAGACAATAAGCCTTGACAAAATCCCCCGAACCACCCGAAAGTAATTCATATGTTGTCTAGGAAAATCCAAAACTTATATTTTTACTGTTAAAACTTAATTTACAAAAATAGCTGTCACGGTCCCGCAGAGTCAGTGACTGTACATATTCGGACAGTTCTGAACCTTCTTCTGCGTCTATGTTTAATAAATCCCTCCTAAAACATGCTAGTTTACGCTTGTCAACATTGAGTCCAGCGTCTCTTTTTGTCTCCAGCTAAGCCCCGCCCACCAGGAAACGTTGCAACGTTTACAAACTTTTAAGGGGTATACTGCGGGTGTTCATTTTCGTTCTTTGCTTATAAGTAAAAGGAAGTTAGAAATACCTTCGCAGCGATATAACGTTAGGCCTACTGTTACCGAACATCGAATCATGATTCAGATCGCGTGTCAAACTACCAACGGCTGAAATCACGTGACTTTGGCGCTCCGAACAGCAGATTCGAAACACCGATTCATTGTGCTCCGATGCTTCCTGAAGCAGTGTTTTGAAGTCGGCCATCACTTTTTAAGTCGTTATTTTGTTTTGTTTTTTGGCGCACCAAAAATATTCTCGTCACTTTATAATATTAATATTGAACCACTGTACTCGCACGAACTGATTTAAATATGTTTTTAGTACCTTTATGGATCTAGAGTGAGGAAATGTCATTGCTGGCTATGAAGGCCTCACTGAGCCATCGGATTTCAACAAAAATAACATAATTTGTGTTCCGAAGATTAACGAAGGTCTTACGGGTGTGGAACGCCACCAGGGTAAGTAATAAATTACAGACTTTTATTTTTTATGTAAACTAACCCTTGTGAAGTAGTTTAAAAGGCTAAAAGTAAGTATGAAGGTTAAAAGGGATAATTCACCCAAAAATGAAAATTCCTTTAAAGTTGCCCAAACCTGTATGAATTTCTTTCTTCTGCTGAAAAAAAAAAAAAAAAAGTGAAAAGAGTTTTTGAAGAACATAGTTAACCAAACAATTGAGGGGCCCCATTGACTTCCATAGTATGGAAACAAAATATCAGTATTTTAACAATTTCCTGCAGAGTTCATTTTCATGATGTGACCAAATACATTTATTATATTTTGCCTCAAGTGACAATGGAGTGTAGCCTATGTAAGCCCATTTCCGCCAAAAAAAAAAAAAAAAACCCTCCACTAAAAAAATAAATAAATAAAAAGCCACTAAAAAGAAAAAAAGATGAATTGCGAGTTTTTATCTCAGAATTCTGACTTTTTAACTCACAATTGCGAGATATATAGGCCTAGTTAGAATTCTGAGATATAAAGTCGCAATTGCGAGTTATAAAGTCAGAATTGCGTGATATAAAGTTAGAATTCTGAGATATAAAGTCACAATTGCGAGTTATAAAGTCAGAATTCTGAGATATAAAGTCGCAATTGCGAGTTATAAAGTCAGAATTCTGAGATATAAAGTCGCAATTGCGTGATTTAAAGTTAGAATTCTGAAATATAAAGTCGCAATTGCGAGTTATAAAGTCAGAATTCTGAGATAAAAAGTCGCAATTGCGAGTTATAAAGTCAGAATTCTTACTTTTTATCACACAATTAACTGATGGTCAGTATCTCTGTAACAGTGCATCCAACGATAGCCGTGCTGCCGTGAAGTCTGAAGCTGTTGGTGTATAAAATGTGCCACTTCAGCTTTGTCTGATTTATTGCGCCTCCGCCACAGCTGATTCTTCTTATTATGATTATTATTAGGCTATATTGTTATTATTGTGCAAAATTCATTAGTGTATCCATTCTGTTAAAAACAACTTTTATTGTCCAAATACCTCGACTGTATTTTGCAGAATTTCATGATTCTACCCTTGAGTTGCAAAGTTAATGAAACATGATAGGTATTGGTTGTTTTAGTATTAAGCCCACTAGATGGCAGTAAAAGCTGTTTTTTTCTCCTTGAAACGCTGTGTACAAGGTGGAAACATTCTATATGAATATTCCTGCATAATGCATATGTCCGGAGACTAATCTTTGTGTGTCTCCTCCAGTAAAATCAATATTTCCTTATTGGTAAATCGGCGCTAAAAATAATCCTTTATGATGTTCTCTATTTTATGAATAAAAATAACAAAGCAGTAACCCTGATGGTCAGTCGCAATGAAAGGAAACGCAAGCAAAGTAAGAACTGTGAGAAATAACGTTTCATAGTAGTGATAAAAAGTCAGAATTCTGAGATATAAAGTCGCAATTGCGAGAAATAAAGTAAGAATTCTGACTTTTTTTCACGCAATTCCGAGTTTATATCTCAGAATTATGACTTTTTATCACGCAATTGCGACTTTATATCTCAGAATTATGACTTTATAACTCGCAATTGTGAGATATAAACAAGCAATTGCGAGTTAAAAAGTCAGAATTCTGAGATAAAAAGTCGCAATTCATCTTTTTTTTTTTTTTGTGGCTTTTTTTTTTTTTTAGTGGCGGAAACGGGCTTCCATAGGAGTGGCTGCACTGACTGTTGATGGGAGAGGTATGAACCAGAGGCCTATTGCATGAAGCTGGTTTCAGTAGCTACCCAGGTAAGTTTGAGATTATTTTGAGCAAAATCATTTTTTTCAGGTTCAAGGAGGTTTATTGATTTTCAGCGGTGTGTATTGCCACGGATTTATTCTGGGTTGGAGCAAACCAAAACTGGTCCAAAGTGTGAAATATGTGACAAATGTGTGATACTAATAAAGCCACTCCCCCTGTATCTATCACTCTAAATTAAAGCACTTTACAGTAAACAAATTTTATAAATAGCCCATCTTTTGCTGCTGATTATGTAACATATTTACATTATATGAATTATAAATACTTTAATTCATATAGTTAATATATGAATTGAAAGTTAATATTACACTTTGCATTTAAATAAATATAAATTTATAGGCTAAATAATACATGCTTTTCTTTTGAGCTTTCTGCGAACCTATAGAAATTATTTCAATTCAAATGATTCACTTGCATTGATAAAGTCTAATCTTTCCACAGCCATCTCAAACTTTCGCTGCAGCAACTGTTTATTCCTGCCTTGTAAACATTTAAATTTCATGAAATTTTTAATCTACAACAGAGAAGTGAATTGTGCTGCTCTCTTGTGAGAAGTGAATCAAACTGATGCTCTCATGTTCCGTGTGATTGGCTCTTTGCTGCACGTGACACTTTCAGGTGCTTAATGACAAACTCTGGATCAAACCCTAAGTTGACTGAGAATGTTTTTTGATGTTGACTGAGACTGAATTTTTTTCTGGGGTCAGGTTTTATGGTGTCTTCTAAAATCTTCAAGACAAATGACGAGTACACAGAAAGTGAGCACATGATATTGAATAAGCTACTTAATAGCCTATCACAATTCAACAGAAACAGGATTCAGGTATTGTTTAAAAGTATTTAGGTATCCATTCAAAAGTAATGGTGATGAAAGGTGGAATCGAAGAGCTGACGGTTGAAATCAAGGTCAATTGCCCCCTCTAGTGGGTTCATCGGCACAGCTCCATCTTCACCACTCACTGTCAGCAAGACTGCTTGAAGGGTTAGTTCACCCAAAAGTGGAAATTCTGTCATCGTTTACTCACCTTCAAGTTGTCCCAAACCTGTATGAATTTCTTTCTGCTGCTGAACACAAAAGGTATTTTGAAGAATATGGTTAACCAAACAGTTGTAGTGTACCTTTGACTTCCAGTAATTTTTTTTCCCATACTATTGAAGTCAGTGGGGCCCATCAACTGCTTCAAAATATTTTCTTTTGTATTCAGCACAAAAAATAAAGAAATTCAGGGTTTGAGCAACTTGAGGGTGAGTAAATTTTTGGGTGAACTCCCTTTAAGAACAGAGGTGCATGAGGTTGAAGAAGGTATACTGTATATCCCTTTACTTCGAAGGACAGATTTATCATGGAAGACCTTTTTAGTAGGGTGTGACAGGATAAAATATAATAACACAGCTTTTTATTATAATAAATGTCATGTTTAGAATTGTGGTTATCTAGTGTGAAATAAGTTTTAATGGTGTTTTTCGGTTTACCACTGGCAAGCAATGTTCTCAGTTATATCATGGTAATTTGTTACATTCCATTAAATAAAATAGTCATAACGTATAAACTGTTTGTAAAGGAGCTATGCAACACTGGTTTATACAGAACAGATCATGGACATTCACACACTTCTTTATTAAAAAAAAATAATAAAAGATTGTGCATTGTATCACAGGACAATTATGTGATGTCACTCAGTTTACAACCAATTACATTTAAAACAATGATTAGGCCAATAAACTTCAAGTAAATACAGTAAAACTCTGACATTAAAAATAAAGCCAGTTTAGAGTCATGTACTGTAACAAGGATCCACTGTAGGCAAGTCTTGGAGAAACCATAGTGCAGTTTATTTAACTCCAAACATGTACAAAATACAGGACAGACTTGGCATTTTTCACTTCCGCTGTGATAAAGTATGCAAACACATCACAAGCATCACCATGGGAAGCAGAAAGTGTCAAACTTCACGTCTCTGTTTTTAGCTCCTCAGCTGAAAGCTGGGACGTGGAGTATGGGCGGACTTGGCAGGCTAGGACACCTCCAGGGCGGCGCTGGCAGGTCAGGGAACCATGGAGGTGAGGTGCAGGCAGTTCAGGGCCGGCATGACGTGAAGAGACTCAGACCTAGTAGGCATGACGTCAAGTCTCTGGCTGGGCAGGTATGATGTGGATAACTCCCGACATGACAGTCTGGACGTGGAAACGCTCTGGGGTGGTGGCCATGACATGAGACCCTGTTACTGGGGGTAACAGGGTCTCATGTCACAATTAACTCCATCCTGTTGCTTGGATGGAGTTAATTGTGGGAGGTTTACTGAAGTCCTCAACTTCTACTGTAAGGGTGATCCATCCAGCAGCAGAGCAAAGTCAATGTATTTACTTTGGGTCCAGTGAGGGGTATTGTCAGGCATGAGGCAAAAAAGAAAATAATTTAGAGCAAAATCATTGAAGTCCACCTGGCTGCACAGTTCACAGAATTCCTCCACATAAGCCTCTAGGGGATTATCCCCCTGACGTAGACAAAAACAAACTGCTTGGTCCATGGTTATTGGTGAAGTATTCTGTAACAAGGATCCACTGTAGGCAAGTCCCATAGTGCAGTTTATTTAAATCAAAATGTGAACAAAATACAAAACGCAGACTTGGCTTGGTATAAACAACATAAAACTCACCAACAGATGAACACACTTTGTCACAACCACCGCGACTGACATCCAAGAAAACTTCAATTACTCAAGCGTTAGAAAGTGGCACACCCTATGACAAATCTTCATGAAGGTTCGGCGAAATGACAGACGCCATAACAAGTTACCTGGCTAAAGATATGGTGCTGATTAACGCTGTCACAAAAGATGGTTTCAAGAATCTTATCCTAACGCTCGATAAAAGATATCGCATTCCTTCTCGTACATTCTGTACTCAAGCCATCCAAAACCTGTACAATATGTGCAGAAAGAAGGTTAAAGCTGAGCTAAAAGAGGTGAAATATTACGCCAACAACTGACATGTAGCCGAGCAGGACGACTGAACCATATCAAAGTCTCACTGTTCATTTCATATGTGAGGATTTTGAATTAAAGAGTCGATGTTTACAAACGTCGTACTTTCCCACTGAGCATACGGAGAAAACATCGCTTCTGCTTTGAAAGATGCTCTAGCTGGCTGGGGTCTGAACGAAGAAGGCCAGGTGTGCATCACCACAGACAATGCAGCCAACATAATAAGGGCAGTGGAAATAAATGGATGGTCCAGGCTGCAGTGCTTCGGTCACAGACTCCATCTTGCTATCGGTAAGTGTTCATGTATAATATAAATTTTATAATTGGGAATTATTCACATACAATATATAATCAATATTGTAATAACAAAAATAAATAATTTTACAGCATTGGTTGAGCTTTGTAAATAATAGAATTTACTGTATAAACTTTTTTAACATTTAACGTCTGTTAGTTTTAAAAAACTATTATGAACAAATATGAATTATTAATAAGTAGTAAAAGGTGTATATAAATTAAATTGAACTTAAATACTCTAAAAATGTTGTTCTTTGTAGGTTCTTTCACATCTTAGATATTAACTAATGCTAACTGAGATAATTGCATTCTAAGCTTTTCTTAATGTTATATTTTCAGAAAATGCACTGAAAGGTGACTTGGTGCAGTGAACAGTAGGCTTTTGCAAGAAGCTGGTCAGTCAATTCTCCTACAGCTGGAAGAAAAGAATGGCATTGACAGCAGCCCAAAAAGAGCTGAATCTGCTTGAGCATTCATTGATTACAGAGTGGCCCACAAGAACCAAGAATAAAATGATTGCAAGGGTTCTGGAGCAATGTAAAGTTTTGAATGATGTGCTGTCTGCAGACAAGAAAACAAAGAAAAAAACGCTGACATGGGAAGACATAGAGGTGTTAGAATCCATCCACAAAGCTCTGCATCCACTCCAGGAGTTTACAGATGTGCGTTCAGGAGAGGATTATGTTAGTGTCTTCTATCTTAAGCCAGTTCTTCACCTTTTGAGTACAAAGACACTCGCTGAAGATCAGGACGCCACTAATCTAACAAGGGCAATCAAAGACAGAGTACCTCCAGGAAAAAAAATATGATGACCCATCCACTCAAGAACTTCTGGATGTTACATCATTCTTAGATCCTTGCTTCAAAACGAATTACATCAGTCAAGACAACATCCCAACCATAAAAGAAAGAATAATGACAGAGATGGAAGAAGTTGCATGAAAGGTAAGTAAGGTGGAAACCGAGCTAAACAGCTACTTAACTGCACCAGCAATTGATGGAGAAGAGAATCCCCTGACCTGGTGAAAACAGCACTAGGTTAACTTTCCCAGGTTGAGCAGGTTGGTTTCCCGATACCTGTGTGTTCCTGCCACAAGCACACCATCGGAAAGACTCTTCAGTGCAGCAGGCAATATAGTAACATGTCAACAGTCATGCCTCAAACAAGAGAGAGTGGATATGCTGCTCTTTTTGTCAATTTTTTTTAAGCACATTACCCTGAACAATGTGAAAATGTAACACAATCTAAATGTGAAGGTTCTTGTAGGCCTTTTAACCTCAGAGTTATTCATGTACTTTGCACTTTAAATGGCAAAAACTTTTGCTGTCATTGTTTCAACCATAATCTTATGGTCAGTGTTTTACTGATGTAGAATTGTTTACAGTGTGTTTGGGTTCTTAAAAGTTTAAAGGTGCCCTTGAATGAAAAATTGAATTTATCTTGGCATAGTTGAATAACAAGAGTTCAGTACATGGAAATGACATACAGTCAGTCTCAAACTCCATTGTTTCCTCCTTATATAAATCTCATTTGTTTAAAAGACCTCCGAAGAACAGGCGAATCTCAACATAACACAGACTGTTACGTAACAGTCGGGGTGTACACCCCAGTATTTGCATATGCCAGCCCATGTTCCCAACATTATGAAAGGCATTAGACAAGGGCAGCCAGTAATGTCTGGATCTGCACAGGTGAATCATTAGACTAGGTAAGCAAGCAAGAACAATAGCGAAAAATGGCAGATGGAGCAATAATAACTGACATGATTCATGATATCATGATATTTTTAGTGATATTTGTAAAAATGTTTTGTTAGCATGTTGCTAATGTACTGTTAAATGTGGTTAAAGTTACCATCGTTTCTTACTGTATTCACGGAGACAAGAGCCGTCGCTATTTTCATTTTTAAACACTTGCAGTCTGTATAATTCATAAACACAACTTCATTCTTTATAAATCTAGCATTAGCCATTAGCCACGGAGCACAGCCTCAAATTCATTCAGAATCAAATGTAAACAATATAACAGTATACAGTACTCACATAATCCGTCGCATGCATGCCGCATGCATGACGAACACTTTGTAAAGATCCATTTGAGGGTTATATTAGCTGTGTAAACTTTGTTTATGCACTGTTCAAGGCAAGCGTGATCTCTGTGGGCGTGGAGTACGAGAATTAAAGGGCCAGTAGCCCTGAATCAGCTCATTTATAATGATGCCCCAAAATAGGCAGTTAAAAAAATGAATTAAAAAAATCTATGGGGTATTTTGAGCTGAAACTTCACAGACACATTCAGGGGACACCTTAGACTTATATTACATCTTTTAAAAAAAGTTCTAGTGCACCTTTAAGATTTTATATATAATTGTTCATTTAACTTTAATTAAGATACCGTAGTTCTTAATTTGTCATGACAGATGTTTGCATCATGACAACTTTATTAAAAAAAATGGCCACAATGTTTAAGAGGTTTTAAATAAACAGTAGCATAGTGTAGCATAGTTTGTTGTGCTGTTAAAACCAACACAACAAACCTGTAGCTCTTTTATGAAATGGTAATAAATAGCATTTTAAATAGTAATTTTGATCAGAAAATTTAAATTTTTTTCCAAATTGTGCAGCCCTACCTATGTGCACCAAACCCATCTGGTGGGTTTGCTGCCAAAAAGCTCTTTTTTTTTTAGTTTCATCTGACCATAGAAGCCAGTCCCGTTTGAAGATCCAGTCTTGTCTGAATATGCTGGAAATTGTTTCTGGATGAGAGGCTTTCTGAGCCTCAAAACTCAACTGATCTCTGCAATTCTCCAGCTGGGATCCTTGGAAAGTATTTGGCCACTCAAACTCTCCTCCTTACCATGCATTAGGACAATATAGACACATGTCCTCTTCCAGGCAGATTTGTAACATGTTTAGTTGGTTGGAACTTCTTAATTATTGCCCTGATAGGACCTGCGACTAGACATGATGACAACGCAGCCCTGAAATGTCAGCAGAGATTGTGTCAACTAGATCATCCACTGTGAAGGCCTCACTGACATGACAGCCAGTGGCACAGATTCCAAACAAACCTTCTCATACCGGCATGATGAATACAATCTTCAGCTTGATAGAACTGGATTAAATATTTTGACTGTTGCAATCCCAAATGGACTTTTGACCGGTAATGCCACCTGAATCATAATCATGCACTGTTCGCTGTTGGCCAGAGGAGAACTGGCCCCCCAACTGAGCCTGGTTTCTCCCAAGGTTTTTGTTCTCCATTTTATCACCTGTTTGTCACCTGATGTCACCTGTTGGAGTTTGGGTTCCTTGCTGCTGTCGCCTTTGGCTTGCTTAGTTGGGGACACTTGATATTCAACAATGTTTTTGATCTGCCTGCATTGACACAATTGTATGTGAACTGGACTGAACTGGACGATGACATCACTGTTTTCTCTAGTGCTGATATACACTGAAAAAATTGCAATTGGTAGGTTGTTGAGTTTTTAAACTTAATCATGTAGGAAATACAAAATGCATGTTTTTCATCTAAACATAATTTAATCTTGTACAATTTATTTATTGTTTAAGGATATTCAGTCATTTAAAATTAGTCATGATGAAGCTAAATAAAGTAGTTAAGTTTTCTCCGGAAACACCACCCCATGGGAATATGCGCTTTGCGAGGGAAAGCCAGACTGCTGCAAATCACCATTTTGGATCTGGAGCTCTGTGAAGGTAATTAAAACATAACTAAAATGTCATTAAGAGCAGAGAATATCCCATTTGATTTTGAATATGTACATTTTCACTCAGGTAAAGTTTTTATGTACTACACTCAAAAAAATGATTCTAGCTGCTTGTTCAGTTTATTTAAATAAAATAAGCTGAACCAACACAAATCTTTAGTTTTTTACTTAATTGGCATTCGCACTCAATTGTATTATGTTAAATGAAATTAAATTTGCAAAATGTTAGGTCAACCTAAACCATTTGTGTTGGGACTACATGAATCATTTATGTTGCATTGATTGAACCTGGGCAGTGGATTTCTAGTTCCCAGCATGCTTTGCATAGGGAAAGATTGGGACAGTAAATGTTGAACTTAAGTGCTGTTTAATGTGTTTTTTAGTAAAGGGAAATACCTTTTAAAGTTTGAAGTTCAGTTATATTTGACATTTAAAAGAGTTTATGTTATGTCGATTTTTTGAGGTTACCATTATGCTGAAGTGTAGACCTTGTGGTTAGGCTCTAGGTGGCTATGTAAAACAAATTTATATTGTTTTCAACGAGCATTAACTGTGCTCAAGCCAGTAATGAGAAGTTCTTTATCTGATCATTACTTGCATGCTATAAATGTTACTTAGCATATGAATAAGTGTTATTTTAGTTTAGTTTTTATAGAAATATAAATAAATTACTTGGAGGGTCAGCACAAATTTTACACAGTCTACATATGGTCATCAGCTTTCCCCCTCTCAATGGTAATGAAACATGTATGTCTGTGTACAACAGCTACTCAAAACCTAAGCACAAGCGCACATCTTCACCATGATGGTAACAAAAAAAAAAAAAAAAAAGCACTGGTTGGATCAACAAGAATGAATTATGTTCAGGAAACATACACAGAATACGTCAAATGAAACTGGTGTGATCTCATTCATTAGTACAATTAACCTAGCTTAAGTTCAAATAAATCAGTTCAACTGTGTGGAAATAGGTGTCATAATTGAATTAAGTTAGACCAACAAGTTATTTTTTTGAGTGTAGTTATGTCAAGCAACATTGTTTTAAAAGCAAATTTAGTGCCGTTTATGCAAGCTAACGTTAACACTAGCTTTAGCCACGGTTGATTCATTTATATGAACATTGTTCAAAATGCATGCAATATTTTTCTGTTTGTGTTGACTAACTAGTTTACTAAAACTCACGTACGTATGAGAGACCAATGTTGGTGGCATCAACAATTAACTTCACAAACTAACGCAGGTGGAGGAGGGGATCTAACGGAACGCGCCACTTAATTCATATGGGACAGGCTGTATCTTGACACTGAACACAAAAATAATGTAGTACTGTTGACTGTTTTTAGTAACTTTTACTATTGAAAAACATAAAGCCAGTGCAAGATTTGTGTATAAATGTGTGTGTGTGTATTTTATTTTTTTGTAAAAGTAACATTTAATATGGTTGCTGTTTAGATATCTGGTGTGCCTCCTGTCAAGACAACACACCTTATTCATTCTTTTGGTGAGTATTATTCAATTCTTTTGACTTTTTTTATTTTAAGTGGTTGCTTACATGTGTATGTCTCTGATGACTGCTTGGATTGATATAACAGTTACATCTTCATATAATTTTATCAGTTTTTTATCATAGTTTTTATCAGGATTATTTCATTATGATTTTATTTATTGAAAAACCACTGCATATGGATAAAGCTTTCATTTAGACAAAAATCATGTTAAATTCTCATGGTCACATGACAAAAAGCATAAATACAACATTTCAGTTTATTTGACATACAATATTAGGCAAATACAACTTATAAAAATCATGTTCATTTGACACATAAATTAAGCAACAAGAACGTAGATAGATTATGTAACCATTAGGGGTGAGACTCGAGACTGAGTTCACAAGACGAGACGAGACAAGATTTTTACACACTATTTTTAAGAAATCCTCAATGGTGAAATCATGACTAGAAAAAAAATTCTGCAGGTGTATTTGAAATGTTTTAACTAATCATCTTGTAATGAATGTCATTTCAGTTCTACTTTCTGAGTGTGAATTATCATATGCAGTAAAAGACAACAATGTAGGTTTTGCTACTAACTCAACTGACTCTTCTGATTTCAGTCTCTTCAGACCTCACCGTACATGATTTATGAGCTTCTACAACTTTTGACCTCCTAACCGAACTCATTTCCACAAACTGATCATAGAAATAAAAACAGTATAAATAAAAATGTTAACACTTTACAATAAGGTCTCATTTATTAACATTAATGTATTAACCAACATCAACTAACAATGAGCAATATATTTGCTACAGTATTTATTAATCTTTGTTTATGTTTGTTAATAAAAATAGTCATTCATTGTTAGTTCATAGTTAACAGTGCATTAACTAATGTTAAAAAATGAAACCTTACTGTTTGTTTTTAATAAGATTAAGTGAAAACTGTTATTCGTTTTCATGGTAACACTTTACAATAAGTGCAACCACAATCACACACTCTCAATATTCAAATTGCAAATAAGACCACATTTTTCTTTGATACAGAGCTGAGAGATGGTTACAACTACACTGCCCAGCCTAAAATAGCTTTCATATTGAGAGATATCTGTATGCATCAGTGAGCTCTGATCTCGTCACACCCCTAGTAACCATTGTACATTTTTTTTTTGTTAATCCAACAGATTATTTTTTCAGTGTAGAAAAATTATTTTTTGTTCCGTTGTAATTTGTGATTAAACGGAATGAATCATTACTGAATTCAATGACACCATTTTCTTTAAGAACTGCTGTGTACCCAAAATTATTCATCTGTTACCACTGTAGCTGCTTTGACACAATCTGCATTCTAAAAAGTGATATAAGGTCAAAAGGATAAACAATGCAGATTTATTTTTCCAGTCATCTTTGATCATATTTACCAATTGTGACAATAATTCTGAGCAAAACTGTAAAATACATCAATGATTAACAATAAAACATTTTATATTTTATTTGGATTAAAGAATTTTAAATTAATAATTAAGTTATACAATTCAATGTGATTATTTGTGATTATTAATTATGTTAAATGGTTAATGATAAATATATTACCAATGTAGAATCAACATAAAGATGTATATATATATATATATTTTTTTTTTTTTACTTCCGAGAATAAAATTAGTAATAATATGCTATTTAACATTATAGGTTATTTGAATGCAATCAGTATAAATAATTTTAAATGTCTTAAATGAATGCAAATTATTAGACTTATGTGTTTTTTTATTATTATTTTATTTATTAATTGTGAGGTTAAATAAAAAATAAAATCCCAAATTAAAACCTCTGATTGGTATTTTTATTTGAGGATTGATCCTCTCGAAAGTATTGATAGCCTTCTTCATGATCTGTCTTCTCCTACGTACTGATTTAATTAACCATTTGCCGTTTAATTGTACTGGATCTGATCATTTACACCTGCATGGCTCAGTCTTTGAGAAAAGCTTGTTACTGTCAGGATCAACCAGGTTACCAGAAAAAAAAAAAAAAACTCCAACACAGGCGTAGTTCACGTGGGTCTCGTGTACACATGTAGTTATATGTAGTTAGTCATATGTTATAGATTCTATCCTATAAGTCAATTTTTTTTTTTTTTTTTTTTTTTTTTTATGGTGGTTTCAAATAGCCCTACTGTAGTTCTATACTCATTCTCCCTATTTCAGATTTGTAGTGTTAGGTTTTGCCAATAGCAATAAAGCAATAGATGTAAAAAGGGGGGGACACTGTCACTTGGTGGCAGAATACACTCAGGAATTGATTCTGTTCTGTTATTGCCTGCAGGGAAGTCAAACTCCATTTGTCATAATGTCAAGTTGAGCACTAAAAATACACCGCTTCAACACTGCACACCTGCAAAGTGACCCCTTTTAAATGTGTTAGATCATTTAGCTCATTATGTGAGACAGATGGAGAAGCCTTTGTGTTCAGCCTCGCGGGAGCTGTTCTCATATGCAGCCCATCTGAAATGACTGATCTTTAGGGGGTTTGGCAGTAGGTGAACTCAACTGTTCACAGCAGAGGTCACTAATTAAACCATTTTCATATGTTGCAAATAAATAGTTTTTACATAGTTTCATTAAAAGTGCAAACTGGTTATCTTAGACAGCTTGTAATATAAATAGATTTATTTTTACAGTTAAATATATATATATATAATATATATATATATATATATATATATATATATATATATATAAACAGTAAATAAATAAATTATTATTAATTAAAGGTAGGGTAGGCACTTTTTTTATAAACGCTTTTTGTTTATAAAACAATACTGGTTAAAATTCTCTTTATATCCTGATAGCAATCAAGAATAGAAGTGGTCTAAATATTAAAACATGTAAATCGTGATTATCTTCTGTGGAAGTCTCATGACCAAAAAAATGTTTGTCCAATCATTGCATAACTTTACAGACTCTGCTCTCGCTGTGTGTGTTCATGTGTTTTGGAGGAAGCATGGCTTTGGAGACGCTCTGAAGGGAGGGTGGGATCTAATGCTTTCAAAGCTAGCTTGCTATTGCTAGCCTTTCCGAAATTCCCTACCCTACCTTTAAATTTATAAATGAACAGAAATTCAATTATAACAGAAGAAAAACAAGAATTGAACAGAATCAATTAGAGACAGATTTGAAGTTTATTTGGGTTCCTCTTCTTTGCCTGACCACAACCTTTGGTGTTTCTGTCTTGAATGTACAATCACAACTAACGGCCTGTGCGTTGATTGTGCAGAGGTACAAATTAGAAATTAGACATTAAAAAGGGTCAGAATATGTATGTTTGGAAAACTGCATGTCAAATTGCCAACAAAAAAATACAATGCAACACAAAGGTTCAAATAACAAAACAACTCATAAACAACTCTGACAGTGTAAACATTATATGAATTTATATTTGGATTTTTTTTTTTTTTTTTTTACTATAAAAACAAAAACAAAAAAGTTAGTAGTTGCATTTACATGTTCTCCTACAATATTAGTCCAGTTAAAACTTCACACTAAGCTTCCATTTGTTAACATAACAATTAACAATTTGAGTTAACATGAACTAACAATACTTCTACACAATACTTCAAAAGCATGTTAGTTAAGGCTGTTTTGTTTCTTTGTCTCCATCTCTGTTTGAAACCTGCAATTGCAGTTATTTTGTGGAATTATCTTTACGTGGGTCATGGATCGGCACGGATCCTCAGCGTGGATGAATCTAACGTTTGCTGTCAGTCACCACATCGGTGTGGATACTGTACTTCGGAATCACAGATTCTGTGTCTTGGAAGTATGACTAAAATAAGAATTTTCACCTAAAAATGTCTGAACAAGTATGCAGACATGTCTGCCACTTTTGTTCTGACCAACTGTGCTGCCAATGTTGATTAAATATAACGATCGCTTAGCCCGGATCAAGTCAAGACGTCCAAATTATTATTATTATTGTTATACTTTGTTCTCAAATAGTTCATGTTAACAACATCAGCAATGCATGACTTTGTGTGTTTATTCTTATTTAGTGTGTATAAGCGTTACCTATAGATTTCGATTTCTGTATCCACTCCACAGTCCAAAGTCTTTTGCGTTTGACAACGGGTGAATCTCCAGTTGTCACTTATGATTGTCATTTGAACCTTTCTGGATTACAATCCGCCATCAAAACTATAAGTTTAATTATTGCAACTGCTGTGAGAAAAGGATATAAATGATCCGCCATCCTCACATGTGATTTAGCCTACGATTTAGCCATTATGTAAACAGACGTGACGTAATGACAAAAGATGAATGGCTGCATGCTTGAATTTCCCACGGAAACCCACCAGTACCACCCAAATTATAAAAAATTATTTCAAGCTTACCATTGTGAATTGAGCTAAGGTAAGGAGATAGTTTTGAACACTGGCTGGTTATGTACTTACTCAAAAATCGATTTTGTATAATTTTTAACCAAAAAGGTTACGGACTGCAGCTTTAATGCATTAACTAACATTAACTAATGGAAATTTATTGTAAAAACAACAGGGCTTTTGTTTAAGACGCAGATGATCTCATAATCAAATGTCTTTGTCTGAAGAGTACGCATCAAGGACCGTAGATATGTTTTTTATGCAGTTTGTTGTGGAAAACAGTATCTAACACAATGTTTTTGTGTTTCCACTTTCTTTCCAAAAAAAAACGCATCTATTTAGCTGATACCAAACATTGTATGCCTCAAACACACTTGGCTCAGAAGTTTCCAATCTATAAATCCATCACCTCCAGAAAATCTGGTTTCATTTGTAGATGGTCCGCATTCATGCTTCTCAGCTTCTCATCAAATCTTCTGTCCAATCAAATGCTCTCTAGAATCTGAAGCCCCTCCTACACTATAAACAGATGCAGGTCATTTGTTCACACATTTACTAGTTTCTATATGGTGAATGTCACATAGTGCACTATATAGAGGATAGGGAACGATTCAGACAGATAGGTATGCTTTCCATTGACGCAAATGAAGTCCGTTTTCGCGTTAGTGTCACATGTATTGCCGCAGCGCGAGCAGTCTGCTCCGGTCCAGAGAGCACAGAGCGGATCATATGCGCAGATCGGCGCAGATCACAAAACGCATCGGACCCATTTGAATTCTGTACAGAATGCTGTATTTTAAAGCAATACTGAGGAGATTATGAGGAGAAACGGTTAGAGATTAGAAGGAAACCAAAGCTTTACCAAGCTCAGTGGCTCTGGCCGAGCTGTGATATAAACAAAACTCTATTGGCTGTTTTTAAAAAAAAAATGGGTGTGGCTTTTCAATATATTCCATTTCCGTTTCAGTTGAAATTACGTCAACACATTGAATATTGCTGCACATTCCAAGACACTTCAGTGGGCCTTTAAATATCAGTTAAATATCTAAATGTATCTTAGTAAAATATTCTAAATGAAGATTTAATTCATTGAATTTAATAATTAAAAGATTTGATGATCATTTTTATTGTGGTGAGTAAAATACATCATGATACAATGCAGCACAATGATTTAAATAAAAATACCTGCTGTATCATAATCGATACACACATTTTCAGAACAATTTACCATAAATAATGTAATTTGCTTAAATCCCAGTAGCCCCTCACTGCAGAACACACAAGATCCAGGGGGGCGGAGACGGGTAGGTTTAGGATATGTAAAGTGGGAGGAGTTGGATCCAAATCCAGGGGGTGGAGATGGGTATAGGTTTATGCAGTGAGGACCATCTTGAAATTATATTAAAAGTGTACGACAAGCAGTAGTAAATTTCCATGACTGTATACAAGTTTTTATTTGTTTGTTTGTTTTATTTGTTTGGCCCTAGAAAAAAACACATCAAATATGAAATGCAGCTTTTAAGGGTTCAAATTTGATTTATGATGAGTTTTTTATTTCTTTTTAAAGTATGCAACACCAAACTGTACCGGATTCATTGAAGTACCTTGTAAGAAGAATAAAGATATGCAGTAGGAAAATGAATGTCACTATTGCTGATCCCAAGAGCTCATAAACACAATGCGGCACAGCTTCTATTCTTTTGATGAGTCTCTTACTCTCAGCATTTGAATTGTAGAATCAATTTCAGTGTCGTGATCGAGATTAAACAATGTCTCCATCTGTGTAAACAAAGCACATGTAAAGCAGCAGATGAATATGACAGCTGATTTAACCTTAGTCTGATCAGCAAGAGGGGGTGTGTGAAGTGTGCCTGGCTTAATCATGAATGCTTAGTGAAAAAGTGGCCACACTGTGTGATGGGCAGTCAGCTGTGTAAATGGAGCTTATTTGATGCTTGGATTCACTCACAGATGAGTATGCAGATTCTCATTTGGACAGGCACGAGTATTGGCCAGTGCAGCCAACCAAGACACCTCGTACCACACAACCCCATTATAAGGAGGCATTTGCAATCAGATCACGAACTCACAACAAAGAGGGAATGATGTGAAATTGAAGAGCCAGTTGTACAAAAAGTCCTTGATATGAACATTAGCTGAAAATGAGCAGAAATTAGAGAATAAGGCCGTGGTGTTGCACTTACTGTGTGCACTTACTGAGTCAGTACATGATAAAAACAAACATACAAGTTCTGCTGTACAGGCATGTGCTTTAATTGGATTTGATAGTTCCACATGATTACTGGCCACACATCAGCTTATAAATGGACTGAATGAAGCCCTTATTTTGTCATAGAGAATTCAAAATGAAAAAATTCAATGAAATAAAGCAGTTTGTTGTGCCTACATTATATAATGGCGAATGGTTTTCACCTTTACCCAACACAGTCTTATAAAACTTGTAGTCAACATTCGCTGTGTCATGATGATAGAAGAAGAGTTTTAGTAAAATGTAAGTATTTGTCCATCATTGTCTCTCAAATGTAATGTACATGTGCTAACATTCACACTGCGTTCTACGTTCTACTACCCAGTTCCAAATTTATATGCAGTTGTTCACATGATATTTTAAACGTGACCAATATCAGACACTGGACTGAACAGGTGACTCCTAAACTGACCCATGTGGAAAAAACCCTTCCCTGGCATGTTCATCATAACATCAATATATTTAATAAATAATTATACATAGAAATCATAATATATTTTTTCTATGTAATGCTTCACAATAAGGTTTAATTTTGTTAACATTTTGTTACATTAACTTGGACTAAGAAATGCTTCTTCAGCATGTATTAATCTCAGTTAATGTTAATTTCAACATTTACTAATACATTATTAAAATCAAAAGTTGTATTTGTTAACATTAGTCAATGCACTGTGAACTAACATGAACAAACAATGAACAGTTGTATTTTTATTATATACAAATTATTCATTATTAACTAATGTTAACAAAGATGAATAAATACTGTAACATGTATAGCTCATTGTTAGTTAATGTTAGTTAATACATTAATTAATGTTAACAAATGAGACCTTATTGTAAAGTGTTACCAAAGAAATAATTTTTTCTTACAGCAAAGGGTAAATAAGTTAATTTATAAGGTAAATAAAAAAATATGAATGTTGCGTTAGATTAAAAATCACAAGAATCACAATCCCAATATACATCTGCAAAAAATCTAATTAATCTTTTTTTTATATTTAATATTCACATATTAAAATAATAAGCAAAATAGGAATTGAAAATGTAGCAAAGAATGAGTTTTTTATACAACAGTTATACAGTATATAAAAACCCATCTGTGTCACATGACAGTACATTCAACTGCAGTTTGAGCGTAACCTACTGTTTACAGTGCAGTCCAAAGCTCTGAGACCATAATGGATATTAGGATTTTTTTTGTCATTTAAATCTGAAAATAAAGATGTAAGACTTTAAAAGAAAAAAAGAAAATTCCTAAAAAAATATCATGAAAAAATGAATACACAAGTGTTTAGTGATCAGAAATTAAAATTTCACTCAAATTGTTATGCTGATAATATAAATTATAATGAAAAATATAATGGAAATAGCAGCAGTAATGCAAAATAGCAGCATTTTTTACCAGTGGTCTCAGGTTTTGGGACCCCCGTGACTATATCAAGCCTATGCACAATAAGCAAGACATGGTCCATTGGCACATAATGACATTTAAAAAAAAAAAAAAAAAAAACTGTTTTGCTGCTCTAATTCATTGTCACTCTCAGCCTTTGCGTCAGTTTTTAAAGCATTCTGTACATGCGTATCAAACACAAAGAACAGTACGTATTCTTATATGTGAGATAGAAATGAAAAGCAGTGGTGTCTCTCTAGAGACAATAGGAGCCCTTGACCATCATTATGACAGAAACAGCACAGACAATGGCACTTAGCATTAGCTTGAGTCAAATTCTCTACATTATATTGTACATTGCTGTCTTCCACTGACTCTTGGAAAATACATTTAATGGCTTGACTACGTGAAAACAGCATAGCAATCAGAAAATAAGGTTTTTGTGCAAGGTTTGACCGAATTGAGACGTCGACCAAAGGTGTAATTGTTCCCCAGCGAGGGAGTTTGAAGCCACCGCTGAGATTTCTGTCACCTTGGTTCTACTTTTCGGCAAAAGTGTGAACAGCGTGTTACTGCGTCCTGTTTGCCCTAGAACAGGACCAAATGCACTTCCTGCAGGCTAGACACACCGACGCACAGCATCATGATGATTGGGTGCAAGCCCCCATTACCCTTCTAGCAAGAGTACGAGGCAGGGAAGGAAAGCTTATGTGTGTGTGTTGGTGGATCTGTGTCTGCTCGCAATAAATGAGCAGCGTGCACCCATCCGTAGCGAACCTAATGGAAAAGCAAAGAGCATCATTACCTCAGCTGATCTCTGCCGCTGTGCCTCCCCCCCATCACCATTCTTTGAAAAATATGGACTGGACATGTCAAAATCCCTTTTCTGAAGGACACGCACCATTTAATGGACAGCTGATGGTGTGAAGCATCCTCAGGTGCAAGCCTGATTATCCCTAACTGCAAGCCATTTTGCAGCATTATTAACAGCATTATCTACAAACAGCATGCACATACTGCCTAATGGATCATATACAAGCTTTTGAATTAAAACTTGCTTATAACACATGGTTCCAGCTACCAATAAAATTGCTCTTGAGGGTTTGCGTTTTACTTTGACATGGTAATGAAATGATAGGTTAACAATAACTTTATTTTTTCCAACCTTTGGTAAGCAAATGCACCTTTAGGACTGTCCTTACATTAGTATCTTCATAAATTCCCCTTTCTTATGTTGCATTTTTATGATGCATCACCATTTGGCCCCCTTTTTACTTGTAGTTGCAGTAAAACCATGTAGCCGAGGACTCACAATCCTTAGTTTGTCTGTTCCGGGGCTTTGGAAATACCTCCACTGTTTCACTTGCTGTAAGCGAAGGCACAGATGAGAAGGGTTGATAACGGCATCAAAGTCATTATTCCTCCTGCTGCTCCACTGCTTTTCCCCTCCTCTTTTTGCCGCTCACAAAGAAAGACAGTCTGATAATCAAGAATGCCTTAAATACTCCTGGAGTCGACGACAGTTGTTTACACATAGTCGTGCAGACTATAGACGGCCTTGGGATCTTGAATTCGGGTTCGAGATGGAGACTGGTACTGCTTGTCCTTCTCCAGGATCACCCTGTCCGGCACCGACTTCTCTTGCTGACGATCGTCCGCTTGTAGCTTTTCCTGGTGTAGTTTCTCTCGATGCGACTGCTCTCGTTCCGGTGGTTCAGTCTGACTCTGCTGTTCGCAGTGCTGTTGTTTCTGTTCGTCGCGGGTCGGCTGCTCCTGGCGCAGCTTCTGCTTTTTTGGCTTGTCGGGGTGGGACGAGCCCGAATCTAATGGACCGCCTCTCCTTCCAGGACATGATAAGCAAAAGATTACGCCCGCAGCTAAAAGGAATCCTGCCGACACAAATGCCACGTACACCGCTGCGCCTGGCTCATATTTGCTGCTCTTGGGCACTTTGGAGTCCATAAACGTAGTGATGACCTCATTGGTGAACCAGGATGCGGGCACCAGACACAGGATCCCTGCTATGATGAAGCAAGCCCCTGCGGAAATGGCCGTGTGTCCCTTAGAGCGATAACTGCCACCCCAGCGAGTACATTTCAGCCCTAGGGCGGCCAGACAGAGTCCCATTGTCGCCATCATGCAGGAAAGCACCATAGTGGTGCGTGCGGTCTGAAGATAAGCCGGCAATGCCAGCACCGAGTACTTAAGCGAGCAGCTGAAGACTCCGGTGCTGTACCAGGTGCAGTCCATCCACAGTCCCTGCATCTGTGAGATGGCAGTCATGATATTGGAGCCCACATCTGCACTCACCTTCCAGTTGGGTAGCAGCGTGGCCACCGTGGCACTCAGGACCCCCAGTAACGCCAGAATGAACGCAAACATCTGCATAGTGGAAGACGGCATCATCGGTCCCTGACTTTTCGTTCCCTTCCCCCTGCGGCCGTCCCTCTCACCTTGCAGTGGCCCTCGGTGCGCTGCGTTTCCCTATCAGCCCGGCGCAGGACCTGACAGCAGATAATTCCTCCGCACTGGCTCTGGTAGGCTGCGATAAAAAACAGAATGAGAATTGAACTGAGCGAACAAGCGTGACGGTCTGACAGATGAGGAACGGGGTCTGATGACTGGAAGGGAAAGCCGCAATTTTTTCCCCACCCTATCCTTATTTGGGACATTTATGTTTTAGTACGCCCTGAACCAGTCAGCGTTTTGGGGGGGAAGTGACTTTGTAGCGTTGTTGAAAGGCTAATTGTTTTTTGACTTCACTGCTGCAGAAACACCCTTTGGCATGGGTGATGCTGTTACAAGAACACATAAAAATGGCACATGGCCGCTGTAAGGTAGAAATTTAGCCAATTATCTGGGCAGGCATGGCTGTTTTGTTGGAGTTAATTGATTTTTTTCCTTATCTGTGCAAACCATTTGACAGCTTGGAAATTAGAAAGGGAATGAAAATTACTCCTATCTTTTGTTGTCCTTCAGATGGTGATGAATCTCATGAATTGATCAAGACAAGTGCATTGTTAGAGTGCATTCTGTTTCATTTATCTCTCAACAACCAAAAAAATCTTTACTTACCCTTTCACTGGTGCGCAATATGCGTCGAGCAGTTCTGAAGAGATTTCTTCTAGCTGCTGAAGAAAAGAGAATGTAAAAAGAATGACTGAAAAAACAGGCAAAACTACTGTAAAACTGCCTCTTTCTTTTCAAATAACATCTCCTTGGCAACCAAGCATATGTCTCAAAGCTTTTCAGTGTCCTATGAAAGAACCCCCACACGTTCCTGTTTTTGAGTGACTGGATATTTCAGCGTGTGATCAGTAATCACTGTACCGCTGGACACCTCACTTGAAGGTCAGTCAGAGAACAGAGTAAAAGGAATGTCATTTCAGGTAATATGCAAGAAGAGGTGATGAAAATGATAATACACATTTTTTTTTTTTACAATAAAAAAACAATGTGCAGCAGAAAATCAATTCCTATTACATGTGGCAGGCTGCACTGGGTTGCTGATTTGATTTATTTTTGATAAGTAGCAAAGCAGGAAATTGCTTACAGGACTGTTACAAAGAAACATATTCTCTGCCACTCTTTCAACCACACCAAGAGAAAGCTGCTAAATGGACAAAGACACTTCTTCAAATAACCTACAATGAACGTTTATGTTGTTTAAGTCTTATGCAATGCCACGATCACATAGACAGCAATATTATTGCTGGAGGTCACCGCATTGTTATTTACTAGAAGCCATTCTTACTGCAGGACTCTTTAATGTTATTGCACAACTGGCCATGGCTTTTGAAGATCTGATAATAATGAAATTAATTGCCTGTAAAAAAAAAAAAAAAGGAAAAAAAAAGAAAGAGAGGTCATTCTATTTTAACAATGAATCAGTTTTATTTCTGTTAAGAATTATGACATAAAGCAGAGGAAAGTGTTTGTATGTAAATTGCAGCAGTGCATAATACATATCTTGAACAAGATGAATTATTATTAATGCATGAACTCATTCAGAATGGCCACGATTTCTGACACTGTTTTCCAAGCATCACATTTTTATGTCAATTTTTTTGTGTCAAGTCTTGACACAACACTGCAGTATCTCATATAAATCATGATTATACTCACTAGTATTGTAGTTAACTTTGTTAACCCTCCAAACAATACATTTAATGTGTTTGTGCTACTTAGTGTGCATGTTAGTGTACAATTTATCTGATTCCTCACATCTGAGAACATTATATAATGTACACAGGACACAGTAATATGACTTTATTATTATAATGTTATGCTTTGCTGCATTTCTGCAATGATAGACAGTAAGTACCATTAACTTTGTAACATTTTTCGGTAACACTTTAGAATACTGATCCTTCATTAATAACTACACAGGAATAAATGAGTAATGCATTATTAACACTCTAGTAACTACTATTAACTAACAAGAAACTCTGATTAATGAATAGTAAGTAATAGTGTATATACAGGTTCATAATTAATGTGAATAATGTATAAGTAATTCTAAAGTGAAGATTATGGTAACCCACTAGTAATGACTGAAGTATTACCAAATCCTTCAGAACGAATTACTAATTATTTGAATCAGTATTGTAAAGTGAGAAACATGATAACTCTCTAGTAACTATACTGAGTCATTGTAAACGTTTGAGGTTTAGTATAGTAATTTGACTCAAGAGGAACTACTACTTATTTGGATCAGTATTCTAAAGTGAAGATCATGGTAACACACTAGTAATTACTTAAGTGTTACCAAATGCATCAGAAGCAATTACTGTAAAAAACACTGAATAAAAATGTACAAATACTTCAGAAGTTTAATAGTACTACTAAATTATAAATATTGAGTACGTTGCAATTAAAGTCTGTTAAATCACTGATGCAACTTAAAACAATTACATTTTCTGAACAAGGAGTTTAGTTTTATTTTTGTGTAGCTCAACTTTTTTGAGTAAACCCTTAAACTTAAATTATTATTTTTAAGTTTACTGAGTGATATAAAGTGATGTCATCCATGTTACATCGTTACCACGTAACTGACGTTATCATCTGAGTTGCAACATATTTCAAGTTCCCAACATGCCTTGTGTCACACTCTGTAAGGGAGAATAAACATTGAAATTGAGTGGGGGTTTTTTTTCTGTGTTTTTTAACAAGATTAATACAGGAGAAGATGTGTTATTGTTTAATGTTATGTTGTTTTGGAATTTAAACGTGTGTGTGTGTGTGTGTGTGTGTATGTGTGTGTGTGTGCTTTTGTTTATATTACATTGTGGGGACCAAATGTCCCCATGATGTAATATAAACCTGAGTTCACCTACATTGTTGGGACCAGCCAGCGGTCCCCACAATGTAAATGGGTTTATAAATCATATAGAATGAGTTTTTGTGAAAAAGTAAAAGTTTGCACAGTTTCCTGTGAGGGTTAGGTTTAGGGGTAGGGGCAGGGTAGGGGGATAGAATGTACAGTTTGTTCAGTGTAAAATGCATTGAAGTCTATGGAAAGTCCCCACAATTCACAAAAACAAACATGTGTGTGTGTGTGTGTGTGTGTGTGTGTGTGTGTGTGTGTGTGTGTGTGTGTGTGTGTTTGCATGGCTATCTTTGTGAGGACCAGTGTGAGTTTTTAACCTTTGGAGTGAGGACCTTTTTGCAAAGTGAGGACATTTAGGCCGGTCCTCACTTTGTTTTCACTGTAATGGCCTCCAATGGTTATATAAAGGCTTCTCTCAATGTTTCAGAGATGTCCTCAGATTGATGGTAAAATGAGAAAAAATGTGTGTGTGTGACCCCTGCATGCACACACGTTTTGCTCTCTATCGCCCCCTATCATTTTTTCACATTCACTGCGCCCATATATAGAAATGCCATATCTCAGGAACGCCTGCAGGGAATTTCTTCAAATTTGTCACAAATGTTCAATTTGGATCAAGAATGAACTGAACAGAATTTGGAGATCAAAGGTCAAGGTCACTGTTACTTCACAAAACTTGATCTTGGCTATAATTAAAACTTGTGAGCGCCATATCTCAGGAACGGCTTATGGGAATATTTGCACACTGGACACAAATGTTCACATAGATGCAAAGATAAACTTAGTAGAATTTAATAGAGTACAGTGATTAGGTGCTGTCAAAGGGTCAAAGGTCAACTTCACTGTAATATCTTAATCTGCAAAAAATGTTTACTAATTTTACTTTTTTACTAATTTTACTTTGATTGCTCTTTAAAATGTATTAAATATAAGCAACATATTAACTACAAAAGTTAACCATATATATTATTTAGATCATATTTTATGGTTACTACTTTTAAAACCATGTTACCATGGATATTACTGATGGTAAATCATGGTAATTACAATATTACGGCAGTAAATCCATAGTACTTTTTTTATAAAGGTATCATTTATTAACAAGGATTACAGATTTTTAACAACTCTGAATTTAAACAGACAAATTTGTCATACAAGATTATTATAATACATTTCACATTAAGGTTTGTATATAATTATGTATATTAATTAAATATAATTCTGTATATTATTCCATATATATATATATATATATATATATATATATATATATATATATATATATATATATATATATATGTTTGTAAACAATTCCATATGCTTTTTCATTGCCTCATCTGCTCCTTATTAAAACAAGCTCTATAACTTGCTAATTTGACAAACATAATGTTAATGATGGGTACCTTAGCTTGGAGCTCCCCAGTTTTTCTGCTTTTATTGTTTGTTGGTCCTTTCTTTAATAACTTTTGTCCAGTAACTTTTACAAGGGTAAAACTCAGAGGTGGATAGAGTATTAAAAAACTGTACTCAAGTAAAAGTACAAGTACTTATAGAAATATTTACTTAAAGTAAAAGTGAAAGTAATAATCTTAATAGTTACTTGAGTAAGAGTAAAAAAGTATCCATAGAAAATCTACTCAAGTAGCTCGTTACTAGTTACTTTGTGTGTGTATATATACATCAATACAATAGCATGTCATTATTTAGGTAGATATTTCAATTATTATCATAATTAGATAACTTTGCAACAAACACAGAAGAGACAAGCATTATTTCTGGCATCTGTAGTCCAAATATCATTGCATGTCCTTTACTCTGTATAATAATAACGTAGGCTAACATTTGAAAGAAGAGAGAAACTCGCTGTGCTCGCGCTCATAACCTCTGAACATCTGAACACAAACAATGATCAAATGCACATTGACGGATCTTCTTCGTCTGTTCTCCAAAATGTAATCAAATGTATATTTCAGCAGGCGCGTGTAAACTGGTTAATTGTGTCGATGCAAAGGCGTTCATTTTAAATACGAACAGGTTGCCGGCGCGGCCACTGCGCAACCGCGGGTGTTCATTTCATAATCTCTGAACAATGGTAGCTTAATGTAATGTATAAATTAAGATATATGTCAATAAAAACGGTAAAGAAATTCTACTTACTGTTATCGTGGCGTAATAATCTGCTTGGTTGTAAAATGTCGGCTATTGGCTGTATGAATATATACAGTATTGCAGTAAAATAAAGTAACGAGAGGAACGCTGTAGCGAAGTAAAAGTACAGATTTTTCATTACAAATGTACTCAAGTTAAAGTAAAAGTACCCACATTTAAATCTACTCTAAAAAGTACAAATTTTCCAAAAAACTACTCAAGTAAATGTAACTAAGTAAATTTACTTCCTTACTACCCACCTCTGGTAAAACTGCTGGACATTAGGCTATGCATGCCCATCTGCCTTTTGCCATTTAATTAGGGTTTGCCAACTGCAGCAAAAAACAATACGGGACAGTCTTGGTACTTTAAGTATAAATAAGGTACAGTATAAGAGACACTCAAAATATACTGTAGTATTTGACAAAATAACTTTTTTCCTTTAATAAATGTTAAATGTTAATTTTAGATATTAGCATATTAATTTTACTTGATCTATTTATGAATAATTTAATTCTAAAACAAATTCTAATGTAATTTTAAAATGTCACACACATTACATTACACACAAACCCCTGTCTGCGCAAATTTTACCACATAATTGTGAATGCAAAAATTATGAGAAATAGATTATGTACATTTAAGAATATGGTATTTTTATTTTCAAAGTGGGTCTTTTGCTGTTGGTCATTCTGTCGTGTTATTTTACGTCGCAAACTACACTATGGCTTACAAAGAAATCTCTCCGACATAACTTGCAATTTTCCATATACATATTTCCCCTGACTTCACCAAGCAATGGGTTCTCCGTCTCCCATTCTGTTTTATGTTTTTGTTAACGTTTTTTTCTTCTACAATGTGGGCAATTTGCCATCATGATTCATAATAATAACGTTACTCACTGCAAGATAAACCTCCCGCCGCTGTCATCTAGCATCCTGCCTGGATGTTTCAGGTCATCCAGGTAACGTAGCAACAACCAGTGGGAAAGATCCGTCACTGTCACGTGAGCGGACTTTGCTAAACCAGTGGTTCGCACACCCACCCCACACACACGTACACAAACTCTGTCTATGATTTAGTTACAGTACACTCCCTGGCCGCACATTACAAACTGTAAATGTATAATCGACTCTCTAATTGCCATGTAGCTTGATACAGGACAAACTGCGTTCCGTATAGGTTTAATAATGCTGCTTTGAACTCTTAAATACGGGATGATTCCGTATTGTACGGAACGGTTGGTAACCCTACATTTAATTAAGAAAATTTACTGAGCACCCTCACACACTCAAACAGGCTTTACCACCCTCCTGCTGAAGCCCTCTCCATTAACTGCAAGCCTTTGTATTCACTGCTAGAGTTTTCCATGATCTTGCTGGTCCACTAGCATAGCTAGGAATTACGATGTAGGTGGACATAAAGATAATCAAGTGGGCCTAGCCTAAAATGCATCTGATATCAAATAGGCCAACACAACTACACTTGCTTGAATACAGCACTGTTTAAGCAGAACATAAGCATGTATGTCATCATAAACAGCATTAAGAACACAATAATAAGAACAGCATTAGCATGTTGTTGAAATCAGTAGTGAGAGTACATTAGTGGACAGTATGTAAAATCAATGGTTGGTCATAGTATGACTCAGGTACTACATGAAACCATATGAAATAAACAAAATCTAGTTTGGTTTACTTTCAATGATTATAACAGGAGACGACGGGGCTTAGAGTTGAACACTGCAGTTATTTAGTTATAGTCCAACAATGTCTTTTTGACACAAATTTTAGTAAATTGCCGTTTCATTTTAGTTTAACACACCTAGCTAAACTTCTGTGTCCTTCTGTGTAATGTGTGTGTGGGGGGGAGAGGCAAGGGGCTGTTTGCAGTCTGACTGCTAAATGCATTACAGCACTACAATTTACAAAACTAACTTTTCTTGATGATTGCCACAGACTTCACTCATTAGGCTACCTTGTGAGACAACTGACTGATTGGGCTCAAGTCCACTCGTAGCTGGTGAATGTTTACATCCCTCCTCAAGCCTCTGAGTTAGCACAGCACTGCAAAAGCTAGCTGATCAGGATATAGACATGGAGCAACATCCCCGACTCTGATTTGACTCTTAAAGTCCCCCTGCGGTGAAAATCAAGGTTTTTTTTATGTTGTTTATATGTATATGTGATGTTTTTAATATGCTTTAAGACAAATCATGTGCAAATTCATAAGTCACAACAATATATATTTTCTTGAACTGGAGTGAAGGTTATCCCAGGATATTTTTCTGTTGATATGGAAAACTGTGTTCATTTAGCAATATAGTAGGTATATGATATATATTAGGAACTATATGCATTTTTCCACTGACGTCCTGAGTTCATTGTTTCTAAAGGTGTACTCACACTAGGTTATCTGAACCGCACCCGAGCATGTTTGATCTTCAAAGTCTGTTTACAGTTTTTTTCAACTGCTAACATACATCTGTCCAATCTGTAGTCACATTTTCATAACTCTAAACACATTTAGCAGAACATCCGTCTGTTGTGGCCACACCATTAACACAATTCATGTCATTTTCACACAAAATACAGTCAATTAACACGTTTCTAAAATGCTTAAATTTTATTTTCATATAAGCTTACCTCATACCAAAATCATGGATCTTTCTCATCTTATTTGCAAATGCTTAAACACCGCAAGTCAGAAAAGAAGACCCAATGTTCCAATCTTTAAATATAGGATAAAACCTGTACTTTTGCAACAACAGTAGTACTGGAAAAAAATGGTTTTCTCTATGGTTTTCCCCTTACACATGTAGAACCTATAAAAGCTTATTTCTGCTATGCATAGAAAATAAAAAAAGATTGTGACTTTTTATCTCACAATTCTGACTTTTTTCCTCTCAATTCCTAGTTTATATCTCACAATTCTGAGAAAAAAGTCAGAACTGTGAGATGTAAACTCACAATTGCAAAATAAAAAATATTTTTTATAAAAAGTCACAATAACCTTTTACGCTTTTTTATTCTGTGGAGGAAAAAAAGCTTCCATAATAACCAAAGACCATGTATGTTGGATTTGTTGTTGATCAATGTCAGCAATATCATGTTTTCATTTCAGTAAAAGCTTTATACTACGGTAACGGTTTTACTACATCGATTCCACTAGTATTGTTCCATATATACAGAATATGTGGTCTGCGTAGTGCACTAGCTACCAAGTGGACACCATCCCACCCTCTATGAGTGCGTCATCAACACCACAAACCCTCCCTCAGAAAGAGATTTCAACAGAGGTGGCAACTGAAGTTCTGCATTGGGGACTCATTTGACCAGCAGGTGCCCTGAGCAATTCTTTCTTCTCTTTTTCTACTGTACATTCTATAAAGTAATGACTCACTTCTGTTGCCAAGAATGCACACATTCAACACTCAACCAAAAATATAGAATGGCTTACATGCATTATACTTTTACTGCAGTAAAAGGAAACTGAATTTTAAAAACTATGGGTTTCATATTTTCTGCAGGTAGAACTACAACATGACAATTAATGCAGTTTTAAACATATAACAGTGAACATATAGTCAATCAAATCGCAATGATTATGTTTTGGCAGAACGGCTCGATTTTGAATCAGGTTTGCTGTGTTTTGATAGAGTTAGTATGTGCTGAAAAAGGTTTTTAGCATTTTGAAATGTAGAGTTTGAGTTTATTTAACAAAATATGGTTTTGGGCAGAAAATGAACTATTTGGCTAATTGTGTGATGTATGTGTGTTGCTGTGTTAAGAGTTTAGAAAATACTTTAAGTATTGGTAAATGCTTGCTAGCAATTGAAAAAAACTGTAGTTGGATGAGTGTGATCTCTCCATACCGTGCCAACTGTCTAGTGTGAGTACATATTTAGGTTGGTATTTGGTTAAAGTTAGGTTAGTTTAGGGTTAGTATTTGGTTAAAGTTAGGTTAGGGTTAGGGTTAGGATAAAGGTTAGGTTAGGGTTACGATTATGGTTAAGGTTAGACATGGGGCCTAAATACATGGTCCATGATGACATTTTAATTCTGATGTAGTTGGATTGATAAAAGATATTGGGAAAATTTGGGAAAAGATCATGGTTTGTTGTTATAGTCTCATAGTCTCACACTGAAAGATCTGTTTAAGGCCACCATGTATAATAAAAGCTTTGGATCCAATTCCATATTTTGGTCACTCACATGACCTGTAGTTGGACCTTTTAGAGTCTCTGTACCCTCACAGTAGCTGTAACGGTTTGGTGTACATCCATTTT
Organism: Chanodichthys erythropterus; assembly: GCF_024489055.1. Taxonomy (NCBI): domain Eukaryota; kingdom Metazoa; phylum Chordata; class Actinopteri; order Cypriniformes; family Xenocyprididae; genus Chanodichthys; species Chanodichthys erythropterus. Next base: position 24,877,354 of record NC_090224.1, on the reverse strand, counting down.
ACTTTGTGTTTTAGCTGGCTTTATATGAGCCTACAAACTAGTAACTCAGTAAGCCCTGCTGCATATACTGCATATACTTTTGCATATACTTAACCAATAAAAGTACTGTTTTTAAATTTATGTGCATTGTTACATTTTTCTTTTAACAGAGGAATTGTAGTATGTCAATTAATTTACAGAGAACTGTAGTAATAAACGGCAATTTAAAAATGTTAATATGTAATTTAATGAACTGTTTAATTATTAATATTAAATGTAGTATTGAATAATGCGAGGCACTCTGAGCTACCTTTAAACACAAACTTTGAGCTGAAACACAGACTCTGAGCTGCCCTTCAATCCCAAACGTGTTAATTGATCGCCCCGCCCCCTGCCCTCGACCTGCACTCGACCTGCACTCTTGTTAAGATGACGGAGGAGAGTGGCAGCGGCCTGGAGCGGTTTAAGAGAAGACTGGAGCGACTACGAGCTCATCATAATCGATGCGCAGCCTTTACAGAGCGGGTGAGATTTTATGATCTTTATTATCTGTAGTATTCTCTGTTTTTGTAACTTTGATGTTAAGGAGAGGGTTGGCGAAGGGTTATTAGGGATAGTGCCGATGGGAACCGCCGAACATTTGCGCATACATTTATATAATTATATATACTCTTACAAAGGTTTAAGATTTTATGGTCTCAGACTTTTTTATTTTTCTATTAATTAAGTACTGTTAATGAGCGCAGGTACTGTTAATGAGCTCAGGCCTCTTGAGTGGGGGATGGGGGTGGCGGTGGCGGTGGGGGAAGGGAAGGCAGGGGAGAGATCAGCGCGCGCTGTGCGGGAGACTCTCCCTACAGATGAGCTAGAGTAAGTTAAGAACAAATTAAATACATAATTACTGACGACTGAACTGCAATAACAAATACAAGTCAGAGAAAAGCCTTTGGATCTGTGTAACAACTTCACTATGAGCATATTATACATTGTCAATTTTACAGAATAAATATGTTTGTAATTTTTAATGTAGTATATTAGTGTATACTTAGGTTTTATTGTCATATAAATAAATACTAAAACATTACTGTCTAGTACTCCTGTATAGCCTGCTATTTATTGTAGCCTGTGACTGGAATTATTTAATTTAAACTAATATATAATTTTTCAATCTTTGTTGTCTAGGTAACCATGGAAGCAAAGTCAACACAGGTATGTGTATTTACAAATGTACTTGTTAGTAACAAATTTAATTAAGGAAACAAATTTCAAATGATACAACACAAACTTATAACATTCCAAAGATGTCTAGGGGCCGGATTCACGAAACATTCTTGAGAATAAAATTCTTCTTAACTGCCAATTTCTTCTTATTTTTTAACTTAAGAAAAAAGATAAGAATATTTTGTATTCCCAAAAAAATCTTCTTAAGAATGTTCTTATCTTTTTTCTTAAGATTGTTCGTAAGACAAAACTTAAGAAAATTTCAAATTCTTGAAAAGAATGTTCTTAAAAATCATCTTAAATAACTTCTTAAAGTTAGGATAACTGAATACTGTTCGTAAATCCCCAAAAGGTAAGATTTTTAATGAAATTTATGGTTTTTTCAAATATTAAACCTTACAAAATTATAAAACTTATATTAAACTGTGTAACTACTTAAATATTTTACTTATATAATCTAGTATACTTGGCTAATTAGATGTGTGTGTTCCAGATGGAAGTGTCAATAGAGCCAGAAAGGCCTCTTAGAGATCGAGCAGATCCTCTCACGCTTCCTCATCATGCTCTGCTTAGACTTTATAGGCTACTAAGAAACTCAGTAATGTATCTGACACATATTCTGAGAGATAATTTGCAGCGAAAAACAAAAAAGTCCTCTCCACTTCACGTGATAAGGTTGCGCTACGATTCTTTGCTTCCGGATCATTTGCAATCAGTCGTTTCTTGTCATCCCTGTTATCTTTTCTGAGAGTATTCTCTTTTGACGGTTAATGTCGGGTTTAATGTCTTTAAAGAAGTGGGTTATAATAAAGTGATACAATTAAAATGTGGCGATAATACATTTTTTTGTAGCCATAGCCATTTTAATTTTATTCGTAAGAAAAAAATAAGATGTTCTTAAGAAAATATTTGAGATCTTCTTAAGAATTTTTCAAGAATTGCACTTAGGAACATTCTTAAGAACTTCTTAGTATTTATCTTAAGAATTTTCTTAACTTCTTTCTTAAGAAGATGTTCGTGAATCCGGCCCCGATCTGTAATGACCATTATATGTTGAGGATGAGAGAACAATTGTGATTTGATTGAACCAGTGTGAATCTTCGTAATAAGTCGTTAATCTGAATTATTGCTGCTAGATCACAATTTATGACTGTTAGGCAGCTTCAGTATAGCAGATGTAGATCTATACTAATGCACTAATTAATTCATGCTTAACTTAAGCACAGATAATCTTGAGTTAAAGCATGAGTTGCGTTTGAGACTAAAACAAGTCCATGATTTGCTCTCCCTCCATCGTCCTGTGTGTATATGACTTTCTTCTTTCAGATGAACACAATAAAAGTTATATTAATAAATATCCTGACGCTTCCCAGCTTTATAATGGCAGTGAAAAGTTACCAAAGTGTGAAGCTGAAAAAAGTGCATCCATCATAAACGTCCTCCACACGGCTCCGGAGGGGTTAATAAACACCTTCTGAAGACAATCTGTGGGTTTTTGTAAGAAAAACATCCATATTTAAGACTAATTATCGAGCTTCCGCACGACTGCCTTACATATTTAACTTAAAGATAAAGCATAAATGATGCAACATATGATGTTGGACGTAGCTAAAGCTTTTTAAACTGCGCAAGGCAGTTAAATATGTAAGGCAGTCTAGCAGAAGCTCGATATTTGACTTTAATATGGATGTTTTTCTTAAAACATGGATTGTCTTCATACTGCCTTTACTAACCCTTCCGGAGCCGTGTGGGGGACATTTATGATGGGTGCATTTTTTTGAGCTTCAAACTGGTGGTAACTGTTCATTGCCACTACAAAGCTTAGAAGAGCCATATTTTTAAATTATTTAAGAAGAAAGTCATATACACCTCAGATGGCTTGAGGGAGAGGAAATAATGAGACAATTTTCATTTGAATGTGAACCAATCCTTTATCTCACATTAGTGCACCCATATTGTAGGTCTAAAGGTTAAGGGTTAGTATTACTCCATTCAAGTGCAAAAAGATGCAGAAGGGATCTCGTTTTAGTATCATGCTCTATTAAATTTTGAGAGGCAGCTTTCTATGCATGCAGTGTTGCGAAAGTTTCTCTACTAGGGCTGGACCAGAATTTTCGATTATTCGTGTTGTAGGTTGGTATTCGATTTTCAAATTTGGTATTCGAATATGCGTTTTTTTTTTGGTTTTTTTTTTTGTGCATCTGGCATCTCCTCGCTTGAATATGTTTACACTATAGAATCTGGTGAAATACAATACACTTTTTTTACAATTATCTTATATAGCCTAGCAGTTTTTAATATGATGGACAGTTTAAGCAACCCAGCCTTGTTATACTTTATACATGTATTTGCTTCTTAGCCTGCACATAACTGGTGCGTGTGTGTGGTAAAAATTAATGATGCGCACTAGGGGTGCAACGGTTCAAATTGCTCACGGTTCGGTTCGTATCACGGTTTTAGGGTCACGGTTTCGGTACGGTTCGGTATGTGCTATGTTTAGGGAAAATTGGACTACTGTCAAATAAAAATAAAGAAAATAAGAACAAACAATCAAGCTACAAGCAACATCACAAATAAGTACAATAAAGCAAATATTCAAATAAAATAAACAGTGCTTTTCAGGTTTTTCAGGAATCTAACAGTAGTTTTCAGGTACAGAAAATGGATAAAGTAATCAAATATAAAATAACACTGCATATTATCTTTACTGTATAAAATAAATAAAGATTAATCATTATTTAAGTTACAAAAACTATTCAGTCAAGAGCAGTGAGTGATTTCCTTGTCATTTGTTGTTTGATTTAACATTAAATACAGGCAGCAGGAATAGTTTTTTCCCTTCAAGACATGCACGATCCAGTACATATACTGTTACACATGCGCTGTCTTTCTCGACTAATATACGTTCACTTAAGACAGAACCGACTATGTTTGCTAGGATACTCTCAAGACGGGCATGTTGACATCATTTTAGTATGAATTTGTCCGCAGAAGCGCAAGACTCGAAAGAGAACTCAGTATTTGCGCGCTGACTGAAATAAGCGTGTGCGCGCGTCGGATGAGCGCACACAAATCTTCTCACAGCGCGAGGGCTCTCTTTCGCGTCTTGTTCTTAAAGGTTTAAATCAGCAAGGCTTAAATGAGTTTAGCTTAAACACAGATAGCAACGTGTGCTGTTCAGGTCTCACCTGTGCTCGGGTGATGACGGCGTAAATGACTGGACATTAGAGCATACGGCACTCGCAGTGAACAGTTTACAAAGAGTGACTGTTTTGTCCACGCTTTCTGATTATCGTTGTTGTAACGTTTTGAGCATCCATCGACTGAAACATACATTATCTGAACTCTGTCTGTCTGTTTTCCACGTTGCTGTTTTAAACAAACCATATTAACCAATAGATGCGTCGTCATTCGAGATGGACCGCGGGGCAAGTGCGTACCGAACCGTGAGTGGAGAACCGGACGGTTCGATTTTTTACCGAGAACCGTTGCACCCCTAATACACACCAGAAAACATGGAGGTAGGCTCTTTTGAGTACCAACATTTTTGGCATTATTAGGGACAGGAACACGGACATGTTTACTTGCTGGAGTAGGATTTTACTCCATTTCTTGTAAGATAGCGATCATGATTAGGGCAGTACCTTATGAATGAATGAATGAGGCATTTATATAGCGCTTTCCTATGTACTACTGTACACCCAAAGTGCTTTACAATCATATCAGGGGTCTCTCCTCCTCCACCACCAGTGTGCAGCATCCACTTAGACAAGTATAAAGTGTCGACTGTGTTGTAAACAGTTGGGAAAGTAAACCAGATGTGTATCATTATATCCATGCATTTGTCTTAAAGTGACAGCAGCCAACAGCAACTGTTTGTCACCACCAATCTTAATCGAACAACAAAAGAGAAAGAGAAAATCACTTTTGTAGCTTTAGCAAAGATAGATTGTATTAATTAATTACATTTAATGTATATAGTGACGACTATACAGTCTTCTTTTACATTATTTAATGTCTGCACCGAAATGCACAAATTTACTTGAAAAACATAAAGCAATACTTAATTTAATTTGTGCTGACAACAGCTTGTAGGATATGTGTAAAGTGTGAGCACTGAGCAGCATCTCCAGGTGCTTCCTTGAGAGCCAGACCAAAAGCCACGTGCACCCCTGCATATAATACAAATTTACAACTGACCTAATTTGTTATCAGTAATTTAGATATCCTGTCTTCAAAACTATGATGGTAAAGTGTCTTTATGAAGTTACTCTTTATCTCATGATGATTACTTTTTTATCTTACAGTCAGAAGATATTCATGAGGAGCCAGAGAGTGACTCCATGGAATCTGAGGTTTCCAGCTGTGGAGGATTAGACCCAGATTACAATCCAGATCCCAAGAGTGCATCATTGAGCAGTGAAGATTTGAGCCCAACCAAGGGTGCATCATGTAAGAGCCTGTCCAGTGAAGAAGAACGTGAATGCTCAGACAAAACTTTGAGTGAAGATGAAGATCAGATAAGAGGCAAGTGCACCAATAAAAAACAAAAAAACCCTGTAACTTATGTGAAAAGACACAAAAAACATCACAAGACAAACAAAAGCAATAAGGGCAAATCAACTGTGACCTTAAAAACTTGTACAAAAAGGGAAGACTTTAAACGAGCTTGGGACAAAAAACATTATTGCCTGTACTGTAACCAAGCACACTCAAAGATTTCAAGGCATTTAGAGAGAAAGCATATCGAAATCAAAGATGTGGCATATGCCTTCAGCTTTCCATTACGGTCAAAAGAAAGAAAGATCCTTTTAGAACAGTTGCGGAATAAAGGAGACTTTAAACACAATGCAGAAGTTCTGGAAAAAGGCAGGGGACAAATAGTGACTTGGAAGCAGCCCTCTGATGAAGCCTCTGTCAAGGATTATTTGCCTTGCCCGTATTGTTTCGGTATGTTTCGAAAAAATGACCTGTGGAGACATGAGTCTTCGTGCAAAACCAAGAAGTCATGTGTAAAAGATGAGACAAAAACTACACGAGGGAGAGTACAGAGCCGTGCTGCATGCCTGCTTCCTATAGCCGTTTCTTCAGATGCAATTCAGAGGATCATCAATAATATGCGTCAGGATGATGTTTCGTTTCACATCAGAACTGATTCTCTAATATGCAAGTATGGTGAATCCCTGTATGGAAAACATGGTCGCGTGAAGTCGAGGCACCAGTACATTGCTCAGAAAATGAGGGAGCTTGGACGGTTCATGTTGGTAGCAAAGGAAATGGACAAAAGTGTCAAAAGCCTTGCAGACTTGTGTACCCCATCTAAATTTCAGTTTGTTGTTAACGTAGCAAAACATCTTACACAGTTTAGCCCTGGTAAAAATGAATTTGGTAAACCATCAACTGCTGTCAAAATTGGATTCTGTCTCAAAGGGGCAGTGGAGGTCATGATCGGACAAGCCCTCATGAATGATAATGATCTGGCTGAGAAAAAAGCAAAAAAATTCTTCGAACTTCTAGAGAAAAACTGGAGAAACAGTGTTTCCATCACTGCTCACCAAACTATGCAAGAGAAAAGGTGGAACAGAGAAGATGACATCCCTCTTACCAAAAATGTGATTTGTCTAAGAGATCATCTGAGGACAGTAGAGGATAAAGCAAGAGCTGCACTGATGGAGCAGATGAATATAAAAGCATACAAGGCTTTAAATGAAAGTATTCTGGCACAGGTCATTATTTTTAACAAACGTCGTGAAGGGGAAGCATCACGCTTGACCCTTGACATTTACAAGAAGGCAAACATTTCTTGTACTGCCATTAATAAGGACATCTACGAGACATTGACACCACTAGAAAAGGAGCTCAGCAAAATCTTAATCCGCATTGAAATCAGGGGGAAACGAGGGAAGAAGGTTCCTGTTTTTTTGACAAAGAGAATGAAAGAGTCGATCGATTTGCTAGTTCAAAGAAGAGAAGAAGCTGGTGTACCTGCTGATAATCCTTATCTCTTTGCAAGACCCGGTGTCATGACAAACATACGTGGATGTGACTGTCTGCGTAAATATGCAGAAGAAAGCAAAGCAGAAAACCCAGAACTCCTAAGGTCAACTAAATTAAGAAAACAGGTTGCCACACTCTGCCAACTCTTGGACCTTAGTGAACAAGAGCTGGAGCAAGTCGCAAGGTTCATGGGTCATGACATCAGAGTTCACCATGACTTTTACCGACAGACTGACAAAACTTTTCAAATTGCTAAGATAAGTAAGCTTCTGTTTGCAATGGAGCAAGGCACTGAGACCTTGAGAGGGAAGAACCTTAACACGCTTCATCCTTCAGTATGTGGTATGTATAAGCTCTGGTTTATTTTAAATGCAGTTGTATTGTGTAGTCCTACATCTTTATATTTTAAATAGTAACTTTAGCCACTGTGGTCATTTTTAAGAGAAAACCATTCATTTATTTGGTGGAAGAATCTTAAACAGCTAAACATTAACACTTATTTAGGTGACCATAGTCACAAAGTACATCAGCAGTTAACTCACTGCTTTTATGTGAACGTAAGTGAGGAGTGTGTACTTTTAGTGATTACGCTGATATATGCAGTTCTTGTTTAAAAAAATATAGCTCTTTTAATCAAAAGTATGTTCGTATGACTTTTCAAGACAACCAAGCAGTAATATTTGATTGTTTTTAATTACTTACAGGTGACAGTCCCACATCAACTTCTGTTTCACAGAGAAAAACAAAAAAAGGAGTCAAGAGAGGAAGAGAGGTCGATGAGGGTAAGCTTTAAATTTTAACATTTCAGATTTGTCTATATAGAGAGTTGTAAACTTTGTTTAAAGCCCCTCCCAGAAAAAGGAGTTCTAGAATGATTTAGAGAATTTAAGAATCAATTCTAATTTTAGTTTTTAACGGCAGAACATCCGTATTCTGCTTGCTTACAGTTCCTCTCACAAACACAATAATCAAACCTTTCATTAGGTGATCTTTCAAAAAGTTTGGAAAAATAAAAGTGAAAGGCAATGACATTCGTGGTCAGAGGCTGCTTTTAATTTTAAGTACTTGTGCATGCTTTGCGACTGTGTGCAACTTCGTGGTATAATTCATCAACGGGAATGACGGCTACATCCCTATAGTGTTTGCGTGTGTCTTGACGGTCACAGATTAAGGCGCAATAAGCTTGTGGAGCGAACTTGTCAGTCATTTTAATGGATGACAGAGGAAACTGACTAATAAGAGAACAGTTGTAAATGCATGTGACTTGAATAAACACATTTTGGTACGCTTTAAAATATTGGCTTGTGAAAGTGAACTAAACCAAAAAGAGTTAAGTCCCAGTTTCAGAACTATGGCATTTTCACACCGGTAGAGTGATTGCATTAAGTCGGTAAACTAATAAATAAAAAAAATAGATAAATTATTGTTCTGGAATTGTATAGTGACTTTAAAAATCCCAGTAAACCCTCCCAGATAGCAAAATACAATCGGGCCAGTTCTGGTTAGATTCTCGCCTGCTGGAGACTAACCACTCGGCCCGCTTCCTTCTGCTGCACTCGGACCAGATGCCTGGTGTACTCACTGCCCGATTCCGGCCCGAGTCAATCGGGCCAGACGCGGCAACCGTTACCATGCCAAAGCTGCCGGAACCAAGCCGGTATCGGGCCGTCGCAAATGCGCACAGCGCGCCAGAAACGGCCCAGCCCCGTTTATATATCTAACATAGTGTTCATACATTTTTCATTTAAATTTGATATCCAGCCAAAACGCTTACTTGCATTTTAATTATATAAATTAGAATACATAAATAACATTACTTAAATCTATACAAACATCACATTATTATGAAAGCAATTATATGTCCCTTTGTAAAGAACTCACGTGATCTGGTTGGCATGAAAACATTTTATTTACAAAACAATTACAAAACTATATTACATCAAATAACAGCAGTTGTTATACAATTATTGTAAATATTTACCACATTTTGAAAAATTATACACTGGTATTTACTAGGGCTGCCCTCGACTAAAGATTTTTCAAGTCGTTCATTTAAGCTATTAGTCGACTAATCGCACATTTATATTAATAAGCCATAAATCATAATAATGAGCCTTTAATCTAATATATACATAGCCTAATCAGCGCTCAAACGCATGCATAAAGCTAGCCTCAGCGCACCGGCAAATGTAACGATTATGAATGTGTCGTGAAAAAAACAGCAAGGAGACTGTCTAAACATTTCAATCATTGATAATGTTTTCTGTGTTTTCGGCTGCAGAGATTAAGTCAACAATGCTGACTCATCATCGCATATATGCAAGTTTCATATGGATTACATAATCTGAGAATATTTATTTTCTATTTGAATTGAAGACATTCCAAGCTTTATATAGATGTATTCCAAATAATAGAGCACATTTATATAGGACTAGGCTAACATTAGAGCTAGTGGACTTGTAAAGTTGCTACTACTTACATGTTTCAAGTGATAAGCCATATTTGAGGTCGATGAATGATAGACGAATGTCTGGATTTCCCGCCGTTAACGATCTGTCCCTCACCGACTGCGTTGCGTGACTTCGCTACTTCCTGTGGAGTTTTTTTTTCTGCGACTAACCAACTAATAAAATCTTGGTCGACCAAGCCTCTTCAAGTCTCTTCTAATGGTTAGTCCACTATTAGGGGGCAGCCCTAGTATTTACTTATACACAGAGTATAAAATTGAATAAGTATAGACAAACTTAATGTTTTAAATACATTGGTAAATGGAAAAAGTTTTGCTGTTGTACTTAGCAAAATAATGAGCTGAATAACTTAGCTGAACTCTGCAGGCAAGAAGATCTCCAGGAACAGGATCAGGCACCTCTGCAGGACATTACATAAAAAAACTAACTCAAAAGACAAAAAACAACAAAAACTAAATAAATAAAATAAACCTCCAGCTGTACAATTGAAGATTTTTTTTTGAAGATTAGTCTTTTATTATAAAACTTTAGATCATCTTCTATCACAACTGCAGTGCTTGAAGGACTTGTGCTTTCGTTGACCACAATGACAGAATCAGTGATGTCTGGCTCTCCCAACGCCTCCTGAAATAAGCATAGAGGGTCCAACTGTAAGTTTCACTCAGTAGACTAAAAGTAGAACGTTACATTCACCGATACTAGCAATTCTGTTAATGCACTGAATACTTACATGTCAAGTCTTGAAGAATTGTGGGTCCTCCTCACACAGGTACACTGAGGAGCACGGAGGGCTACGATGTGTTTCATGTTGATATCATGCACGCCCTTCAGAGTCAAGCCAAAATTAACATGTTAAACAAGCAAGCCAACTTTATTTTATATACAGTGAAGACAGTGATGGAGGTAGTAAGTGTTGACACATTTCAACTCACCTGAAGATCATAAACGTTTAAAATGTCACGCAGAGTCTCTGAAATCTTGACGCGTGCCGTTTCAGTGATATGGTGTAACTTTGTACAAACCTAGAAAACCAAAACCACACAAGTGTATTACCAACAGTGGATGCAGAAAAGAGAAAGTCAGGTCTGTGCCCAGTTATCTGAGGAGACATCACGCAACTTACATGTCAACTCAACTGAAGTTACCTTCAGTGTTGAAGCTAACTCTTCAGAAGCATCCAGTTCAGCCTGCAAGTAAAGAAAGATTGTAAAGGTTTACTAATCATAGATAAAGCTACTGCTAGTTTATTCACATGAATGTAGGAATAAAATCACATTTCTCAGGTCAGTGTGCTTAACAAAAAGCAGCAACACATGTTGCCCATACCTTTTCTTCATGAAGATATCCTTACAAAAATCAAATAAGAAAAAAACAAAACAAAAAAATGTTTTGCTTTACTTACATAAGTTGGCTCCAGACGCTTGTGAAGATCTGCTACGCTTAAAGGATTCTTCAGGTAACGTCAATTAGAGCAATGATGTGACGTGGATGACAGCAGTTTACATCGCTCAGTAAACTTAGAAATAATCATTAAAGTAGCGGCATTTACTCAGGTTTACATTCAACCTGTAAAGAGCAAATAGTATACAAGTATCTGTTAATAAAAGTAACATGGTCTAACTGAATGTGCCAAACTTTACTTTAACTTACCAGCTTTCTCATTGGCTCTAACATCTTGCTAGTTGCAACATCTTGCCATGGACATGGTGTCCATGGTGTTATTTACTGCTCAGTGTCTGAGGATTCAAATCTGCAATTTCTTCAGCGATGATAACACTTCTCTTCATTACTACACAACAGAGAAATATTAAAAGCAATTTATGGGATGTTATGAGAAGTAATCACTAATTTCTGTGCGTCTTAACATGCTGAGTGAAGAAGCAACTAGTTTAGCATCTGAAGATGATCTCAGACATACTAATGCATAGGATTGCAGCACATTCTCATCATAACAAAAAACAAAATCAGTGAAACTAGCTTATGTAACTAGCTTTTGTATTTAGTTAATTGAGGTTATTTGAAAACAATGATCTTCTATGATAGTAAACAAATCCTCTTCACTCACCTTCTTGAAGAAACATGGAGTAAAAGAACTGTTGCTTATTACAATTGCATTTATATAAATCTATTAGCGTGGAAACTAAAAACAAACAGACAAACCTGCTCTTTCTCGTGAATGCAGGCCCGTCATCATCCTCTTCCTCAGCTCTTTGTTTGCAGATCGGAGTGTTGCTCATCTAAGTGTAATGCAGCATAAAAACTCGAGATCCACATATCAATGCTTAGATCAAAGATAGAAAAGATTTCGTCCATTTATTAGCTGTAGTGGCATATCGAACGTTTTCAGACAAGCCAAACAAGCCGCGTTCGCAGCAACCACGTGAAGTTAACTTTAGAAAGTTCCTTTATAAGCCTCTGCTAAGTAAAAATACTACAAATGTAAACGTGCGTCGATGCTTACAAGAACTGTTTTCTCTACATGACTCCATACATTAATATCTCTTGGTAAATAATCCATTGTTTTGCTTGCGTCCGCTTCAAACCGCACAAACATGGCGGATTCACCCACTAGCACAGGTACGAGACCCCTCCCCTGCCACGCACGTGAACATGAATGAATCACCTGAGCGCGCAGTGAAGCGTGTTTAAAATACATGAAAGCGTATAAAATAATGAATTGCTACATTACTTATAAATGGATTTGATATTATACATATTAGAGAATGTTCTTTCTTATATGGCACTTTTATTATATTAGGTTTTACCGCAGATATGTTGTTATTGACAAATTCGCAACATTAAACGTGTAATGTTAGTTAATTCATATCAGATACTACCAGGAAGTCAATTTTAAGACAATTTTAATTTTTGCTTTTGTAACCATCTGTGATTGAACATAAGCCGAGTCATGGCCAGAAGTGGCACAGATCTCTATAGCCAGAGTTGGGCCAGTTACAGTGAACAGGAATCGGCCCAGTGCTTTACAGCCTTGACAAATATACATGTCCCAGAGCGAGCTGCGGGCCACAATCGGCCCGGTTAACACACGCCGATTCTGAGCCGCAGGTGCCGCGGGGCAGCCGAGCTTGGGCCGATTACTACATGCTATCTGGGCTAGTAACTAGTATTTTTAATGAAATGATAATAAAAATGATCATTTCTACAGAGCTTCAAAGCTCAAAATATGGTATTCGGACCACCCCTACTTTTAGCAAGGCACCATACAGTATGGTTTTTATACTCACAGCATTAGTTAAAAGAAGAGCCTGACTTAGGCTCTTTAGGCAATGTTAGATACAGAAAAGCAGTGCAACAAATTTAATGCAAACAAGGGGTTGAGTTAGATAACTGACAAGCTACGCAACATTGTGTTCATTATCGCAGATGAATCGCCTTCGATAATGAACGCGATATTGCGTGGCTTGTCAGTGATCTACGGTTCTGTCTATTAAATGCCGCTCCATTTGAAAGCAGGTGACGGCGATTTAGCGGAAATCGGGGAACCGGCTTTACTGACGAAATGCGCGTGACAGTCGTGTGCGATGTATCGCCCAGCCCTAGGTTGAGTAGTAGCTGATTTACAGCCCGTCGCTATTTTTTTTTTCATAGCTTTGTCCACAAGGCATATGTGTGCATGTAATGTTCATCAAATTACTGAACGAGTGAATCTAGCAGTCCATCAAAAGATGTTAAGTGTTCACACATTTGTGGTTGTTTAATCTCGGATCATCTTTAAAAAATGCAGCTTTACTTCGAGATCTGGTCATGATTTCAGAAGGTCTTTTTACACTGCAGAAGACCTGATAAGACGTTTTTTTGTTTTTCAGACGGGTTTTCAGACCTCTTTTCCCCCAAGAAAAAGCCTGCCCAAAGCAGCGAGGACGGAGACTCGGATGTGGATGGTGAGTTGAATAGTGTTTTACATCAAGCCAAATAATCCTTTTTTAGAAAACCTGCCTTTGGTTATAGAACCCTAATAAATCAGCCATTCACTAATGAAAGATGTGTTAAAGTCAAATTGGTCTTTTAATGTTTCTCTGCTTTATACTTCATGCAACGTAATGTGTAACATTAAAGGATAAGGATTTGTAATACACCCTTCAGTGCAGATGAATGTTGAAGATCCAACAACACCCGAGGATTCACTAAGTAACAGGTGCAAATGCTTTTCTGTTGCAGATCAGAGCCGGAGAGCAAGCCAGGCCAACAGGCCCTCTCCGAAGAGAAAAAAGAGGAAACCCAACAACCAAATCGAAGGGTATGTTCGTTTAAAGTGTTTGCTGCGCTCCGTTACTGTCTACCAGAGCCAAATATATGCATGACTGAGCACAAAACAGTGGACGATAGGCACCATACAGTATGGTTTTTATACTCACAGCATTAGTTAAAAGAAGAGCCTGACTTAGGCTCTTTAGGCAATGTTAGATACAGAAAAGCAGTGCAACAAATTTAATGCAAACAAGGGGTTGAGTTAGATCACTGACAAGCTACGCAACATTGTGTTCATTATCGCAGATGAATCGCCTTCGATAATGAACGCGATATTGCGTAGCTTGTCAGTGATCTACGGTTCTGTCTATTAAATGCCGCTCCATTTGAAAGCAGGTGACGGCGATTTAGCGGTAATCGGGGAACCGGCTTTACTGACGAAATGCGCGTGACAGTCGTGTGCGATGTATCGCCCAGCCCTAGGTTGAGTAGTAGCTGATTTACAGCCCGTCGCTTTTTTTTTTTCATAGCTTTGTCCACAAGGCATATGTGTGCATGTAATGTTCATCAAATTACTGAACGAGTGAATCTAGCAGTCCATCAAAAGATGTTAAGTGTTCACACATTTGTGGTTGTTTAATCTCGGATCATCTTTAAAAAATGCAGCTTTACTTCGAGATCTGGTCATGATTTCAGAAGGTCTTTTTACACTGCAGAAGACCTGATAAGACGTTTTTGTTTTTCAGACGGGTTTTCAGACCTCTTTTCCCCCAAGAAAAAGCCTGCCCAAAGCAGCGAGGACGGAGACTCGGATGTGGATGGTGAGTTGAATAGTGTTTTACATCAAGCCAAATAATCCTTTTTTAGAAAACCTGCCTTTGGTTATAGAACCCTAATAAATCAGCCATTCACTAATGAAAGATGTGTTAAAGTCAAATTGGTCTTTTAATGTTTCTCTGCTTTATACTTCATGCAACGTAATGTGTAACATTAAAGGATAAGGATTTGTAATACACCCTTCAGTGCAGATGAATGTTGAAGATCCAACAACACCCGAGGATTCACTAAGTAACAGGTGCAAATGCTTTTCTGTTGCAGATCAGAGCCGGAGAGCAAGCCAGGCCAACAGGCCCTCTCCGAAGAGAAAAAAAAGAGGAAACCCAACAACCAAATCGAAGGGTATGTTCGTTTAAAGTGTTTGCTGCGCTCCGTTACTGTCTACCAGAGCCAAATATATGCATGACTGAGCACAAAACAGTGGACGATAGGCACCATACAGTATGGTTTTTATACTCACAGCATTAGTTAAAAGAAGAGCCTGACTTAGGCTCTTTAGGCAATGTTAGATACAGAAAAGCAGTGCAACAAATTTAATGCAAACAAGGGGTTGAGTTAGATCACTGACAAGCTACGCAACATTGTGTTCATTATCGCAGATGAATCGCCTTCGATAATGAACGCGATATTGCGTAGCTTGTCAGTGATCTACGGTTCTGTCTATTAAATGCCGCTCCATTTGAAAGCAGGTGACGGCGATTTAGCGGTAATCGGGGAACCGGCTTTACTGACGAAATGCGCGTGACAGTCGTGTGCGATGTATCGCCCAGCCCTAGGTTGAGTAGTAGCTGATTTACAGCCCGTCGCTTTTTTTTTTTTTTCATAGCTTTGTCCACAAGGCATATGTGTGCATGTAATGTTCATCAAATTACTGAACGAGTGAATCTAGCAGTCCATCAAAAGATGTTAAGTGTTCACACATTTGTGGTTGTTTAATCTCGGATCATCTTTAAAAAATGCAGCTTTACTTCGAGATCTGGTCATGATTTCAGAAGGTCTTTTTACACTGCAGAAGACCTGATAAGACGTTTTTTTGTTTTTCAGACGGGTTTTCAGACCTCTTTTCCCCCAAGAAAAAGCCTGCCCAAAGCAGCGAGGACGGAGACTCGGATGTGGATGGTGAGTTGAATAGTGTTTTACATCAAGCCAAATAATCCTTTTTTAGAAAACCTGCCTTTGGTTATAGAACCCTAATAAATCAGCCATTCACTAATGAAAGATGTGTTAAAGTCAAATTGGTCTTTTAATGTTTCTCTGCTTTATACTTCATGCAACGTAATGTGTAACATTAAAGGATAAGGATTTGTAATACACCCTTCAGTGCAGATGAATGTTGAAGATCCAACAACACCCGAGGATTCACTAAGTAACAGGTGCAAATGCTTTTCTGTTGCAGATCAGAGCCGGAGAGCAAGCCAGGCCAACAGGCCCTCTCCGAAGAGAAAAAAAAGAGGAAACCCAACAACCAAATCGAAGGGTATGTTCGTTTAAAGTGTTTGCTGCGCTCCGTTACTGTCTACCAGAGCCAAATATATGCATGACTGAGCACAAAACAGTGGACGATAGTTGATCCTTAAGGAACACTCCACTTTTTTTTTCTTTCTTTTTTTAACAATAGGCTCATTTTCCATCTCTCCTGGAGTTAAACATTTGTGAATCAAATCCATTCAGCTGATCTTCGGATCTGAAGGTACCACTGTTAGCATAGCTTAGCATAGAATCGGATTGAATCGTTTTCAATAGGAAAAATATAGAAACTCATTTTTGAGTGAGATGCTACTGGTCTAATCCGATTCAATCCGATTCTATGCTAAGCTATGCTAACAGTGGTACCCCCAGATCGAGATCGGCTGAATGGATTTGGTTCACAAATGTTTAACTCCAGGAGAGATGGAAAATGAGCCTATTGTTAAAAAAAGTGTTCCTTTTAAAGGGTTAGTTCATCAAAAAAAAATCTCACCCTTGTGGTGTTATAAACACATAAGACTTTCGTTTATCTTCAGAACACAAATTACCATCTTTCTGATGAAACCCAAGAGCTTTCTGACATTTGAATGTCCCTCTAAAACCCACTGTCACCCTCACATGGAAGACACCTGTTGAAGTGCTCAAGAAAATGCTCTATTAACCTCATCTTTAAACATCTCTTGAGAAGAGGAATTCATTTGCAGCATCTTTGATAAGTTAGATATTTTTCTAATTATATGGAGAAAGTTAAAAAGGAGGGGGATACCTGCTGTCATTACTCAGCAACAGAGCTGCAATTAGTTATTTTGATATTTGATAAAACTAATGATATATGGGACAATTATTTGACTATTCAGTAAGGGACTAATAATGCTAATCTCATGATTCGCTACAGTATACAACACTGAACTCATGATTCACAATGCAGTTCTTGATTCTTTGAAGACTAAGCAGGGTTCCCACGCACCTTGAAAGTACACATGAATTCAAGGCCTGGAAAGTACTTGAAAACAAATACTGGTCCTTGAAAGTGCTTGAAGTAAATTTGAAATAAATTTTGTGAAAATTATAGCATGCCCAACTTAGTAGTATATTTGCTTTGGAATATTATTTTACAATCAGTTTCAGAGTGTTTTCCATTGCAGTACTTCCCCTTGCTTGTGATTAGGCGGGGTTTGGACATTTGAGCTGTGACACTTGCTGTGTCTGAAATGAACATTCTTATAGGGATGTGCAATTTTGATCGTGGACGATTAAAAGGTCTCCACGATCTGCTTTTGAAGAAATAACGTTGTATCGTGCTATAGTGCTTTCTGTCAGTTGCAGTCCTCCGTCTCAACATACTGTGTTGCACAAAGCGACATACATTCACATCACATTAAAACAGCGGTAGAGTTATACTCACAGGACACTGCAGTTATTCACAATCACAAAAGTTTATTATTTGCATGGGTTTTAAAGCCTTGCCGATCAAACATTTTATCTGCGTGCTGGATAGTTCACCCAAAAATGAAAATTCTGTCGTCATTTACTCACCTTCAAGTAGTTACAAACCTGTATGAATTTCTTTGTTCTGCTGAACACAAAGAAAGATATTTGGAAGAACGTCAGTAACCAAACAGATCTCGCCCCCCATTGACTAACATAGTAGGAAAAATAATTACTATATTATCTATAATATATTGTATATATTCTGACTTTAAGCCACAATTACAATCCATATAATCCTTTTTTTTTTCATTCAATTGCAAAATGTAATTTTATAATATTCTCTCTATATTATAATGTTTTTACTCAAGTAATGATTCATAACAAATGAAAACCAAAACTAGTATGGAATAATTGTTAACATTAGGGATAAGAAAGCTGAAAACAGTTTTAATATATTTCCAAAAATTAATGTACAAATGATTCTGTACCTCTTCCGGGGTAAAATGGATGCAAATGCTATTGGAGGATTAAAAATGTTAAATACCGTAAGAGGTCTTTCATGACGCTCCATATGTGATGTGAATTTGATAGGTGCTTGATATAAAATAAACGGTGCTTTAAAAAGTCCTTGAAAGTCCTTGAATCTGGTGTTCATGAAAGAGTGGGAACCCTGCTAAGTCTGTTTTTTTTTTTTTTTTTTTACTTTGAGAATTGAATAACTTTTTGACCATATCAAGCAGCCCCACATTAGTGTTCTTTCTGTGACTGAGCAAAAGCTGTTTCAGAAACCTATGTTTTAGTGTCTGTTTTTAAGCTCACATAATCTATATGGTATTTTTTGTCATATGTAGAAACATCCAGGATAATCATGAAAAGAACGTGGCGAGAAGAAGAAAGAAGGGCTGTAAATAAGCGATTGGGAAAATTCATGGCGGAGCACCGGGTTCCGGGAAAACTTGACTGTGTAAAGTGTCTTGAAGAGGAAGAGGCACTGAAGGACAGAACTTGGAAGGATGTCAAAAATTTTGTTCATAATACAATTGTAACTCTCAAAAGAAGGTCTGCTGCAAGAAAAATCATGTTCTAATAAATACATTGATTAATTAAACATGTTTACATAGACTGTTTATGAAACTCAAACTAAAACTTGCATTAATTGTCAGGTCACCTTTTATTTCTCTAGCACTTTATACAATATAGATTTTTTTTTAAAGGAGCTTTAATGTGAAAACAGGAAAATAATGATCAAATAATGAGGCAAGTCCTTATTCAGCTGAAGTAAAATTCAGTTAAATAAGGACTTTGAGCTGTCCACACTAAAACAAAAATATGGCCAAAAAAAGCAAACTTAAGTTAGTTGAAATAATTAAGTAAGAAATGGCCTCAATAGCGCCCCCTAGAAAATGTCCTCACTCCGCTGGTAAAATGCTGGTTCTTTCCCTGTGTTTTTTCAAGAAGCTGAGCTAAAAACTTGAATCATGGACACACCTAGTGTTGAAAAATAGTATAGATGTACCAGTAATTGTAGCAGAAATGGTGGTCCTCGCTTTGCAGGTTAATTGACTCGGTCCTCACTTTGATAGATGTACAGGAATGTGTGTGTGTGTGTGTGTGTGTGTGTGTGTGTGTGTGTGTGTGTGTGTGTGTGTGTGTGTGTGTGTGTGTGTGTGAGAGAGAGATGTTGGAGTTTTTAGGGTTACCATCGTGGTGAAGAGTAGTGCCTGATGTGGACAGATCAAGAATGGGCTGAGAAACATCAAGGCTATACTGCATGTTGATTAACAGTTCATGCAAGTAAATAGTGATAGTCTCTTTGATAGTTACATTAGCACATGCTGGTGCGCTGTTGCTATAGCTAACACTTAACTGTAAAGATTAGGTGTTAGTTTATTCAACATTTCAATTAAATTGTAATTACTGAATTTGTGTAGTTGAAAATAATCTTTTGAGTTGTTAACTTAAATGTTTTGAGTAATCTAAATTTATTGGGGTTTACAACCACTGCATCAAAATAATTGAAAAATAAGAAACATTACTTATGGTAAACAATAGTTTTAAGTAAAGTGGAATTAAACATTAAATAAAACTAAAATTAAAAAAAAAATCAGTTTGACTTAATTGTTATTTATATTTATTCTTTACTTAAAAGATTTGAGTTGCTTAACATACATTTTTTGAGTAATCAGTGTCTAGAATAATTTTGAGTACTCTGAACTTATCGTTTTTTCAGTATTGCTTGAGAGTTATCATGTTTTTCACTTTAGAACACTGATCCAAATAATTAGTAATTCCTTCTGAATGATTTGGTAATACTTCATACTTCATTACTAGTCGGTTAACATGATCTTTTCTTTAGCATTAATTATACATTATTATGCATCTTTCATGTTAATTATGAACCTATATAGTTCTTAGTAGTTCTCTGGGAGGACTGAAAAAATGGTAGTTACTGATTAGCTAATAGTGAACTACCTCATTCAACTGATTTTTTTCTTACTAATTCATTAATCAGAGTTTCATGTTAGTTAATAGTTACCAGAGTGTTAATAATGCATTACTCATTTGTTCCTGTGTAGTTATTCATTAATAAAGGATCAGTATTCTAAAGTGTTACCGATTTTTCAAGTATCTGTACTTTATCTGTGTATTTTTATTTTGTGAAACTTATACTTCAATGCATTACAAAGCATAATATTGTACTTTTTACTCAACTACATTTCAAAAAACATGTTGTTCCTCATAATTTTGAACTGAGGAAATCGTGACCCGCAGAGACGCATTGCGGGGTTAGATTTGTTAACATGCTGATTCTTTTCAATTAACATGATAAATCAGTTCACAAATCGCACTGAATGATTAATTTGTGAACCGGACCAATCTGATCGCATCTGTTCTTTAGTCAACAGGGTAGGGTTGCACCAGCTATTCGTAATTTCTTACTTAAAGCAGAACTCAGTAAGATTTGCGATCTTAAGAAAAGATTTTTTCCTCAGTGGATTACACTGTCGTAAATACTCCAAGCGCAGCTCTGGACTACAACGACTACAACACTCACCAGCGCAGTAGTTTTACAAATACAGTTCAAGAAATCTCGATGGAGGTGGGTAATTTTCGAAATTGTCTTATAAAGTCATAATATATACATTGTTTTTGAATTACCGTAAAGCATTTTGTCACTCTCGCGTGAATGTGAACATGAGGCGAGATTGTGTCGGGTCGGCGCAGCTCAACTTGCAAGTGCTGTTTTTGGCATAGACGTGCCAGAGGGGGTTAGTGCAAGCCTCAAACACACCACTACAAGTCAATTAACCATCGTAAGGACTTAGAAAACTATTTATGAAGGTAAAAAAAAGTTTAGTTCTGCTTTAAATTGGAACATAAAGTCCACACTAAAGGCTAATTAACTACTAGCTAGTTTGTAACTAACTCAGTAACTAACTTTATTAAGTTGCATCATTTATTCTTAAAGGGATAGTTCACCCACAACTGAAAATTTGATGTTTATCTGCTTACCCCCAGGGCATCCAAGATGTATGTGACTTTTTTTCTTCAGTCGAACGCAAATTATGATTTTTAACTGTAACCGCTGCCGTCTGTCAGTCAAATAATAGCAGTAGATGGGAACTTCAACTATAACAGTAAATAAAACTTGCTTAGACAAATCAAAATTAAAACCTGCGGCTCGTGATGACACATTAATGTCCTAAAACACGAAACGATCGGTTTGTGCGAGAAACCGAACATTATTTATATAATTTTTACCTCTAATACACCACTATGTCCAACTTCATTCAGCTTCCTGTTAGTGAGGTCAAAAAACGCGTTGTGAAGACGGAAGTGATGTCTCGCCCATATACTTCAATGAGCGCGAGACATCACTTCCGTTGTCAGAGCGCAATCAGACCTCACTAGCCAGAAACTGAACGAAGTTGGACATAGTGGTGTATTAGAGGTAAAAAATTATATAAATACTGTTCGGTTTCTCGCACAAACCGATCGTTTCGTGTCTTAGGACATCAATGTGTCGTCACGAGCCGCAGGGTTTAATTTGGATTTGTCTATGGAAGTTTTTTCGACTCTTATTGTTCAAGTTCCCAATCACTGCTATTATTTGACTGACAGACGGCAGCGGTTGCAGTTAAAAATCATAATTTGCGTTCGACTGAAGAAAAAAAGTCCTCTACATCTTGGATGCCCTGGGGGTAAGCAGATAAAAATCAAATTTTCATTTTTGGGTGAACTATCCCTTTAAGGGAGAATGTAGCTAGAAACACCCGGAAGACCTTCGCTCATCTTCAGAAGTTTAAATTAAGATATTCATGATGAAATCCGAGAGCTCTCTGACTACTTTATAGACCGCAATTTAACCACCACTTTCAAGGTACTAAAGACATTGTTTAAATAGTCCACGTACGCTACATTCATCGTTCCAGGTTCTACGTCAGAACGCCGGCTCATTATTGACTGACGCTGTTCGTGTGAGCAAGCACGACGCATGCGTGTGATGCTGACACAGGAGCCGGACAATAATGTGTCGGCATTCTGACGTAGAACCTGGAAGTGCTGAACGTAAACAGCTTAAGAGAATGAGAGAGGGGAAGATATTGATGAATAAAGTTATTTCTGTTTTGCTTTTGCATATAAAAAGTATTCACTTCGCTTCATAAAATAAAGGTTGAACCACTGTAGTAACGTGGACTATTTTAACAATGTCTTTAGTGCCTTTCTGGACCTTGAAAGGGGTGGTTAAATTGCTGTCTATTGAGGAGTCAGAGAGCTCTGGGATTTCATCAAAATATCTTAATTTGTGTTCTGAAGATGAATAAAGGTCTTTTAAAACGTATTGTATGATGGAGAAAAAAGACTAAACTTGTTGAGCTATATATCAACAATTAGTTTTCTGTCTATAAATATATCAAAACAGATGTTCCCTTGTCCATCTTTGGTGTTTCCATTGGTTTCTACAAAATAAAACCGGAAACCGAGGGTAATGCGGTTATGGCGTAATTGACAGGCAACTCCTCACACGTCCCGGAGCCTTGGTTAAAATTGCAATTTTCACACGATTTACAAATAGTTGGAAACATTTGGGATATTGTAAGTACTCAAGTGAACAAAATATATAACACTGGCCTAGTGGTTTTTGGATATTTTACTGCAAAAATATTACATATTGCACCTTTAACACTGTATAGAGAGGGACCATATGTAATCTGAGCAGAGTTGATTTAACTCTGGGGATTTTGCTGTGTGTAAATGAAAATCATATTTAGGTCACGACTGTCAATTGTTTGTGAGCTAAATCTGCTGTAAAAGAGCTGTTTAAGCACATTGTATGAAATGCTTGCCCATGTACCATGTGAACTGGGTAGATGGTAGATTTGTGGCATTCAACAAACAAAGGGTCTTAGAGTAAATGTGATACTGCATAAATTCTCTCTACAAGTGAAATTCAGAGTCTTTCTCATGCTCTTTTTTTGATGATTACTTTAGAAATGTTTAGAGTCTGTGGGCACATGTGCAGAGTGTTTGAGTCTCTTTCGTCAGGAGGGGCTTGTGTCACAGGACTGAGCATGTGTACTAGCAGCATGTTTAGCCTCTAGCTGTTTGTAGGGCGTGGGAAGAGAAAATGGAAATTCACTTTTCTCAGAGGGATTTTTTTCACTCACCACAGCTCACTTGTTACTGCTCGTTTCCTTTCTTTTATGGTAATCATATAATCTGTAAAATAAACTGCGATTTTGACACAAGTTTAAACTAAAGTTTAATGGTAAAGAAACAAGTTGAAAAGGTTGATATGGAGAACTTTTTTATTATTATGCAGATGTTACTAAACACTAAATATGGGTAAGTAACTAAAATGGTGAGTAAATAAAATAATTAAAATGATCGTTTTAATACGGCTCAGTTAGAGATTACATGGTTTAAATCAAATTGTAAGAATAGTTTCAGTGACAAATTCACATCACAACTTCATCTAGCATGCAGTTTTATTTTTATCAAGGTGCCAACATATTGTGAAATATTTCTTACATAAGCCACCAAAACAAAAACTGTATATGAGAAAATACATCACAACATTTTTGTAATAGATGACTTACACTTTATACTAATACACAAAGGGGGGGGTTTAATGTGTTTAATTTAATTGTCATAGTGACAAAACTATTATATTACTTATTATATATATATATATATATATATATATGTATATATATATATATATATATATATATATATATATATATATATATATATATATATATATATATATATATATATATATATAATCACAGCTGTCTAATTTTCTTGTCTACTTAGGGGTCACATCTTATTCAACCAATAAACCTAAATTAGTTTGTTAGAGCTTTTCAAACATCTTGTAAGGTGAACAGGGTCAGTAATGAAAGAGGATCTACAAAATAGTGGTCCACAAAGCAGTGGGACAGGCAAAGACTGTATATCTGTCATTAAACAATGAGGGCTGCTTGTTCCAGCTGGTGGCGGAAGCATGTTTGCACAACCCTGCACCATCACTGCTGCTCTCATTCGAGTAGAAACGACTCATTTACTTCCACTCTCAGTGCTGCTGTCACTGTCACCTACCATCAGCTGAGAAGCAGCATTGTTTGTCCTGATCTTTAAATGTTGTTGTCTAAAATTGTGAAGTGTACCCATAAAATGTATTTGTGACTGTGATAATTAAGACATCTGACAAACTCAGAATCATGTAGTGATTAAAAATGACTCCAATAACATTTTAAATACTTTTTTTGTAGATTTGTACTTGATTTCTACATTTTCTGAAGAGAATTTGAGAGCTGCTTGAGAGAGAATTGCCACCACAATGCAAGGTGTTGATTTGACTGGGGTTTTTAGCATAATGGTTGCTAAAGTGTTCTGAGTGTTGTTTTTTTAAACATGTTGCTATGTGGTAGCTAAAGTGTTCTGAGTGGTTTTTGACACAATCCTGTGCCGATGCAAGGTGTTCTTTTTATCACGCCACTGTGCAGTTGCTACTGTGTTCACAGCGCTTTAGTGAGCAAGATGTGTTGTAGAAAAGGTCTTCTGAGTGGCTTTTTTTCACACAGCTGTGGTGTGGCTAAGGTGTTTTAGCATGTTGCGATGTGGTTACTAAGTGTTTTGAGTAGATTTTTGTGTGTGGTTATGCTTTTGTTAAGGTTTTGTTTTCGTTTTTAACATCATTGTGGTTTGCATCATTTTTAGTGCAATTATACGAGGTTGCTAACTGTTTGCTAAGATGCTCTTAGAATTGCTATGTGGCTGCTTACTAGCTCAACTCAACAAGCTCAAGATTTATGTTTCAAATCAACTAGCTCAAGATTTATTTTTCAGATAAGTGCTGTTCTTTTGAACTTTCTGTTTATATCCTGAAAATAATGCATCACTGTTTCCTCAAAAATATTAAACCGCAAAAACCACTTACAAATTAGAATGATTTCTGAAGGACTGAAATCCAGCTTTGCCATCACAGGAATACATTTTACATTTTAAATTTTATCAAAATAGAAAACAATTATTTTAAATCGTAATAATTTTTCACAATGCTACTGTTTTTACTGTATTGTTGATTAAATAAATGCAGCCTTGGTGAGCATAAGAGGCTTCTTTAAAAAAAAAAAAAAAAAAGGTTTCACTTTTTAACTTTAATTAGTCTAATGTTGCTGTTTGAGCATAAGTTTAATGCAAAGGGAGATATTTTCTTCTACAGAAATCACTTTTTAAGGACTACATATAAGGTCTAAAGACTATACATTTATCCACTTAACATTTCGAAACATCCAGTTGCATTCTGAAAGTTTTAACTTCTTCCCGAGTCTCTCCATCAGAGTATCCAACTCCGTTTTGAACAATGTAAGGCTGAACACTGAACACATTTTGGCTGCATGAGATTCTCCAACTTTGTTGTTGTTGAGCAACCGAAGCGCGAGCTGTTAAAGCTCCGCCCTCTTCTGGAAAGAGGTAGCAGCAGCTGATTTGCATTTAAAGGGACACACACAAAAACTGCATGTTTTTGCTCACATCCAAAGAAGGGCAAATTTGACCTTTTTTTATTATTTATTTTCAGCTAAAATTCACAGACACCATATATTACATCTTGTGAAAAGAGGCATAATAGGTCCCCTTAAAAAATCATTAGGTAACACTTCATTTTAGGGTCATTTAACTAGTTGCTTATTAGCATGAATATTACTAGAATATTGGCTATTTCTTAGTACTTATTAAGCACATATTAATGCCTTATTCTGCATTCTTAATTGTACCCAATACCTAAACTTAACAACTAACTTAACTTGTAAATTAGGAGTTTATTGAGGGAAAAGTCGTAGTTAATAGTTTATGTGTTCCCTATACTAAAATGTTACCAATCATTATTATTCCAAACGTTTGACTGGTAGTGTATAGTGATCAACGCAGCAAATTTTCAAAGTTTAACAAATGTGTGAAATAAGAAATTCCAGATCATGCTTATTCCTACTGAAATGATTGTGTTTTGCCTGCGTAATTAAGTGTCTGACATTCTGGTCTCTGTGTATTGCTCAGGCCCCTCCTTCAATTTATTTATTTATTTATTTATTTTATTTATTTGTAATTTTAATCCACTAGACAATCATCTAAAGTCTGATATCTTAAAAAAACAGCATAAATAAGTATAACTTCAACTAATAGACTGTAAATAATCTCCCATATACTCTATGTTGTCTAGTAATTACTCTCTGTATAAGTAGGTTTAAGTTAACTACTCACTACTAAGTGAGAAAGAAAGAAAGAAAGAAAGAAAGAAAGAAAGAAAGAAAGAAAGAAAGAAAGAAAGAAAGAAAGAAAGAAAGAAAGAAAGAAAGAAAGAAAGAAAGAAAGAAAGAAAGAAAGAAAGAAAGAAAAAGAGGAAAAAGAATCTCACTAACCTGTATGTCTTGACAGCTAAAGCCAGAATATGCTAACACACCTACACATGTGTGGTCAGCAAGAACACACAGAAAGTGTGTGACGTCCAGGTAGTGGGTAAGAGGGGCACCCTAAGCGTGACACAGGGTGGACGTCAGGCTGAGCACAGCACATTCCATGAGCTCCATGCAGGCGGTCATCGGTGTCCACTCCCAAAGTGCTCTGCCTGACATGTTTCCACTACTTTTACTGCCCGTCAAGACCGTACCAAAGCCAGACTCAGAACTAAGACTTTCCCTTGGATATCTCCAGTTCTGGATGCAGCTTGTGCCATGTCTTTGCTCCTCGATTCTAGAAGGCCCAAGAACTGTGAAATGAGATCCAAACCGGCTGATTCAGAGAATGACGAGGCTGGAAAGCAAACCAAAGAAACCCAACGACAGCCTCTCTCAATGGTTTTGAGAGAGGAAAAAAGGCTCTAGTCAGTGCAGGGTCTGCTTTGGTTACTTCAGCAATCTGTCAGTTCATTTCAGAGCAGACAGAGGGCAGGGAAGTCCAACCTTGGGATCTGAGATACAGCTCTCTCCACTTCCCACGCTCTTCAATCAGTGCACTCACCCTCGTAAAGATCCGTCCCCAGAGAAGTGTTTGCTCCCTTCCTCTGGCTGCTTCTGTTGATAAGGATGGAGTCTCATTCACAGTTTATGTGCTGGAGAGGTGGGCCGTCTTTATGGTCCTCCACACAGGTGTTACTGTGGCAACAGGAGCTTGGACTGCTTTGCCATTTCCCCAACATTAATTTTCTTTGCCCTGCACTCTCCTATGTATATACTCAGGTTTTTTTTAAAGCATACTTGGACATTTCAATTAGTCATATTAGATTTCAAAACACATTTCAAATGTATTTTGTAAAAAAAAAGCTCAACTCAAATCACAAAGCAGCCCACATATTTCTGCATTTAATTCAACTGTAACAACTTGAGCTATTTCCATTTAAAGGTGCACTGTCACTTTTTTGTTCAATATTTGTTCAATATACTTGAAAGTATACTTTCTTAGTTTTAGTTAAAAGAAGTATACTAATAGCACACTTGAATAAACTAACCCTAACCAATCTCGAAAATCTTGAACAAAACTAGAAACAATCTAGAATACATTAAATACACATTCACATCTATTCTTTCTCCAAAACTGTTTTTGTCTTACCCTGATTCCCTATGGTAAGCTTATTAGTGTTTATATTTTAGACCTGACAAGATTTTGTTTTTGCGGGAAATGGCATACTTGCGTCACTCGCCCGTGCGTTTCTTGTCATATCCGTAATTAGAGAGAAGTGGCTCCAGCTGCTTTGATGTGTGTATGGTGTGGGAGTGGCATTGGTTAGTTATCACAACCAAGAAAGTTTGACATAGCGCATCTAAATCTCCAACCTCCAGGGAATCACCTGTTTTAAACAAACGCTGAACAGAAGAGAGTCTGCTGGCAAAACGAAAATGCGACAAAGCTTGTAATAAAACAAGAATCAACATTGGCTTGGCTTTTCAGGGATGGTGTTTTTATTACTCAACAGGTGATTAAAGTCTTTTATTGAACAGATAAATTGCCATATCTAGCTCTCTTGTCATATATTCATTGTAAAGCATTATCTATTGTGAAGCGTCATTTCATTATGGTTGTTTAGCACATTGCTGGAAGTTATTTTCAAGGAAGTACAGTGTCTATTAATGTGTATAGCTACAGTAACGTCTTCAGCTAGTCAGCTTGAGATCCTTTCCATCTAAACTGGTTTTATCTCTTAAGCCTATATTAAATGTTTTATGAGCAGTATAATCTCTCTTGTGAACCACACACGTCACAGAGAGCCAAAGCACACCCAAAACAATGTTCTACATAGTCTACCTTTACCCTTCATTTAAATTATTTCACTCTTAAGCTCGGGGCACACCAAGCTGATGTCAAAGAACTAGAAGCGATGAAAGTTGACTGTGTTGTCGCTAAAAAGCTGCGCTTGAACACACCAAAAGAAATACAGGTGACTGTCTAGCAGGTGCATTCTGCGCCTACATATAAGTAAATATCTGTTTATATCATCTGTAGTCTATTTTCATAAAACTAGGACAAAACCCAAAACTAGGACTGCAAATATACAAATCGTAAACAAAGCAGCACTTTCTTACAATTTTGAATAACATTCACACTGATCACCTTCTTCATTCCAGTTGGCTCATGTTATTATAAAAATATTACTGCATTCAGGTAAAGTAAAATTACAAGGTAGGATGATGTAAAATTATAACAGCCTTCTGTCTGTGCCATCTTGACTTCTTTCCTCACTTTCATCACTTTCGCTTTATTTTCGTGCGCTGACTCATTCGCTAAGCTGAACAGCCAATCAGAGTTCTCTCTCTCACTGACGGCTAAACGCCAATTCAGCATGCTGAATCATCCCAAAAAACCCAGACGACACCCGACTAGAGCCAAAGGTGCAAACTAAGCCAACTAATGCTCAAAAACAGCCCGACGTTGCCTTGGTGTGTCCCAGCCTTTAGGTGTGTTATTGATTTTTGCCGTTTGTGACAGACTGTCCTCCAAAAAAAAAAAAAAAAAAAATTAAATCGTTCCACTCCGAGCAGAATCGGTATTTTAACATTTCTGTTCCAGCGTTCCTTCGTATTATAAACGTTCCGAAACCGGTTTGATTAGAAAAAAAAATAACAGCTAATAAAGTTTTTTTTTTTTTTTTTTTTTTTAGTTTTGCATGTAGCCTACTTAATAATAATAATAATAATAATTTATTTATTAAAAAACTAAGAGCGTGTATTTTCCGTCTTAGCCAATAGGCATACAATTAGGCTATCTTTTATAAGATTCTGTCCAAATGTAAACCTATTAAATGAAAGGAAAAACAATGGTTTATAAATTAAAGTTTTTTTTTTTCAAGATATTTTAATGTTTGCTGCATGTTTAAAAATACTGACGCTATTCCTGAGAGGAAAAAAGATAAGTCGCATAGGCCTATACAGGCCCGGATTGGCTAATCGGGAGCACCGGGAGAATTCCCGGTGGGCCGGTCTGTTTATTTGGCCGCGAGGGCCGGTGTTGTCATGGAACTGGGTTGAAATATGGATGTTCTAGAAACTGTGGACGCGGCCAAATGTACTAAGCTGAGTAGCCTAACTTTTTAAAAAAACCATTCAGTGACGGATTTAGGCCTGGACGGCCCAGGGCGGCACGGGGCACCCGCGCAAAACAAACAAACGAATGCGTGATCGGGTTTTTACCGCTCATTTGCACGTAACGTCAGTGATATCATGTCACCCGGTGGGTAAATTAACCTGGTCGGGAGGGACTCGGAGAAGACAACTCACTCAAAAGTATACAAGAAGAAGGGATGAGGTGACATCTGTAGAGACAGCGGGACAAGTTCTAAATCAACGCTAAATTATGGTAAGGCAAAAGGAGGCCGAACGTAACGTAAATGAATAAAAAGGAAGAGGGGAAAACATGCAAAAGATAAATGCATGTATGCAGCTTACTCATATCGTAATTATAGTAGGCAAATAATAAAATATGGCCTATCACTTATGTTATGTTGCTTGCTATGCTATTACACATTGGCCAACAATATTCATTTTTCTGTCCAACTAGCTTAACCAGACAGTAAAATGTGAGTTTGTAACATTTAACTTTTTTTTTTTTAAACAAACGTAATAGCCTAATTTAATATTTTACTGTAAAGTTTTGCAATTTTGTAGGATTTATGGTATTTTGTGTTATTTATTTGCCTCAATTTGTAATAATTTAAGTATATACATTTATATAAAATAGCTAAATTTTATGTTAAATCCACTTTGATAAAGATCTACATTTCTAAATTTCATTCATAGTGATAGACATGAAAAATGTGCCTGGGTTTAGTGGACGATTACTGCCATCTACTGGAAAGCAAACACTTGATTAGATTAAAATTAAAATAACATGGATTTTTAACCACAGCCACTAGATGGCTAGAGAATTCATCAATGGTTCACATTATAAAATCATTATTATAATTATAAAAATAACTCTATAAAATTTTAGCATTTTTTTGTACTATCATTTGTACTATCATGGGTATTTGACAATATTTTTGAAAAATACAATTATTTACAAGGTTGTAGAGAACAGTGCACTATTGCAGATTTATATACTGAGGTTTTAATTACATTATTTTAATATAGTCAGTGAATTAAAGTGGGCCTGTCTAAGGCATGAAACTCCAGGGCTGAAAATGAGTCCCAATCCGGCCCTGGGCCTATACGTCGCATTTTATTATTACATTCAGAAATAGGCCTAATGATAATAAAGTTAACGGTAAATAAAGTAAAATGTTTACAAATAGCCTAGCCTACATAGCTTTGTTTATAATGTTTGTAAACATAAATTATGAACAAAACTGTCCTATATTAGTTTACCTATCCACTTAGCCTATACTCCACAACAAAACCTCTAAAGTTAACAGTTGGACTATTCAGGATATATAAACGTCAAGCCAAAACGAATAAAAAAATCTTTTTTTTTTTTTTAACGCCATTCCAGCTTCTATTGCTATATTCAAGGCGAGAAACAGGTTTATTTATGGGAAATAAAACTAAAAAAGATGCAAAACAAATTAACTTAAAGTGAATCTGTAGCTTACCTTTCTCATTCGTCACGAATCCAACTGTTTTCATTTTCGAGATGAATGCTAAACTATTATTTATTAAATGAGCTTTGTACTTTACTCGCATTATCGACGTAAAACATCATCCTTCACATGTAACAGCCCAGTCAGGCGGTGGTCACGGGTGGTAAACGGCAGATTGTGTTACAGAATTGAATTGAGCAGCGTAACGTTTGGTTGATTGTATTTTATTTTAATATTTAACATGCTGCGATATCAAGTAAGCAATGCAATAATTTGTGGGCGCACGCGTGAGGCGCCGGCGCGACCACTGGATTTGTTTTCTTTCTATAAGACAGTAAACTGTCTCTGCAATTTATAGGTAAAAGCAAGACATCATTCATACATTTATAAAAGACACTCAAATAACGAAAACAAACAGAATGTCTGTTTCCTTTTCTAGATCTTTGGAGTGCGCAACAATTAACCATTTTCGTTTTGTTAATCTGTAGACCTAATTTTTTAGCCTATAGGCCTAAATATTCCCTTTTATTTTATATGTGTTATGTAGGTAGGCCTAGTTTTCTCCGTTAAAAAAAGCTGCAGATGCGTGATGTGACGTTGAAAATTGTACAATCCTGCATTTTTCGCTGGTTTCAAAACGCACAACAAGCTGCATATTACTTGACATTCAATTTCACTTAAACGTAGGCCTAATACTTGACGGTTGGTGACATATCATCGGAAAAACTAATGCCAGGGCATTGCCATTGTGACTTTACCTAACCTGATGACTTAAAGGCTGAGCACGTCAGAGCGGGCATCTCACTGTAGAGACTGAGCGCGGGCATTTCACTCACTTTGTCAGCGTCATATTTGCATAGGCTGTACTATTTGAATTTGTGACTGGTTGACTGCCAAATCCAAATACTAAATGGAACGATAAAATAATGTTATTAACATATTAATGGCCATTTCAAATTAGCGTTTCTGTTCAGAACGATTAAATTTGATTTAGTTTCCGTTTCTGGTTACGTTCCGGTCAAAATTTCGTTCGTTTCCTGTTTTCGTTTTTGTTCCTTGAACCGGTTCAGAGGCCTGCCCTCTAGGTTGTTTTTCAAGCACCTTATTACAACCTATATTTACGTTTTAAAGTCTTGCGCCCTCTAGCTGGGATTTTTTTCCCCTTTAAAAACATTGAATCCAACATACAACAATAATACTTCACAGGACAGATGTCACATATTCTCAACCAAATTAAAAAAAAAATCAAAAAAAAAAGAAAAAAAAAACAGCAGAAATACAAATAAAAATAAATATTTCTTCCTTTTTCTTATTGACAAATTCAAGATTCATAGAATTTGGTAAGCATAGTGGGGATATTACAATATAAAGAATTCCTACATAAAGTTTAACAAAATGTCATTCTTTTTATTTTTAATTAATTTTAATCACTTGTTCAGCGATTCCATCTTTTTTAAAAATAAATTGCATTTAGGAATGCATTTTGAAATTTTTGTTTATGAATATAATATTTACCGTGCAAAATGTAGAAGTTCACCACAAATTCAACATTTTGCTTCTGTTTGTGAAAGAACATATAAGGTCTTTTAGAGATAATTTATAATTTACAATTATTGGGGCAAGAAGAAAAAAACTAACATCAGACCAAAATTTTAAAGATAAATCACAGTTGTAAAACAAATGAACCAAGTCTTCCTCATGTACAGTAGGCTACAAAAAGAGAATTTGCTCTCGATGTCCATGAATTTTTAAAATTAAGCTTTACATGGGTAGATTTTAAGATTTTAAGTATTTTAAAATGTACCTCTTTAACTTTATTCAGCATACAAAATTTATATCAGTGATTTGTGCATTACAAAAAAAATTCCCTCTAGGAGAGATTTTATGATTGGATTGAAAAATGAATCTGATATGTTTGTTATTACAAGAATGAGAAAATAGTTTGATACCATCAACTATTAACTCAAGAAGTTTCCTTTTGTTACTTCCAAAAGGTAAGGTGACTTTTTCATTAAATGTTTCAACCCATTTGGAATAGCTTTCACAACTTGCTGAAACTGTTTAAATGGAATGGGGAAATTGTAGGTAAACATAAAATTTTCATAAGACAAAACATTTCCATTTTCATCAAACAAATCCATCACAAAGTATATATTTTTTTTCAAACCATTTGTGTATCAATAAAGATTTATTCCTAGAGGTAATGAGACAATTGTTCCAGAGAAGCAATTTGTGTGGAGAAAAATTGTGATGGTAACCAATTTCTAGCTGGGATAAAAATAATGACAGTGTCGTGTTACGTCTGTCATCATGAAATGACGTATGCAGTATGCGTATATGCAGTATGTGGACTTTTTACCCCATTTGTCCTATTTCCATTTAGCAAAATATTTTTTTTTTTATTAACAGCCCCACCCCACCCCAACATGTTGGATTGTGAACATGATACTTTTAAAGAAAAGTTAAGGTGAAGAGTGTGCTAGCATTATCAAAAAAATAAATAAAAAAAATACAATTTTCTTGAACACTCCCTTTGCTATTGGTGGAAGTGCAAGTGACAAAGTATTTTTTAACGTTTTTATTCAAAGCGACTTACAAAAGAGGAACATGAGCTGTTTGAGCCAACAGTATTTATAGTATACACTGCCAAGTTTATTTAGAAATCAACTGACAAATGGTTTACTTATTAATATCATTACACAAAATGACTGTATATGTCTTTGCATATTAAGCTTCTATTTGCATACTGACTTGTGATTGGACTATTCTTTTGTGCATGTATTTAAATGTCTATAGGCTCTTTAATTCTGCATTTACACTAAGAGCAATTAAGTTGCCAGAACATGCTATTGTTGGTTAGATTATTGTCACAGATATTTTTTTTTTAAATTATATTGCTTTATGTATGAAGAGACAAAACAAATGAGTTCTTCCCTTACCTACTCCTTTTTCTTGCCTTCACGTGACTACATTATCTCCCAGACTGATAACATGAGATCCACATACTTCACTGCTCATTTGCATAAAGTCAAACTTAACTCATTCATGGCACAGCAGAGTAGCAATTCTTATTGAAAATGGATGACCTCCGGTCACTTTGTTGCTATAAATCACTATCATTGTGAACGCCTTTTAACAATGCAAAGCCAACTGCATTTTTATGTACACAAAACCAGACTAAAACCTAAGCTTACCTAAATCTTTAACACTGTTCTTTAGCTGCCTGGCAAGCACTGGTACAACTTCTGGGAATGCAAATGTTCATTTCCCCATCCTTCTTTTCAATCAAAGAGACAATATAATGTGCTATCAAAGCCCACGTACACAATTAACATCGCCCACAAAATTCCTGAACAAAGGAAGCTAGAGAGAAGGGCTCGTAATTATGACTCAGTTTCATTTCTCTCTCTCTCTCTCTCTCTCTCTCTCTAGTACTTTTAAAACAAGGTTGTTGCTGCCAGTCAGAAAGAAAGAGTGACTGAGAAAAAAAACTAATTCACAGAGCTGCTTCTCTCATCTGTCGATGGAAAGAATGTCTAAATCTTTCTAAAAACATGGCAATGTACAAAGTGATCAAAGAAAATTACATAACTGCATATTAAACGCTAAAGGTATGGGATAACTATAACCATTATGATAACGATTTAGTTTTAAAAATTGTTCTAAATGTAAAAGAAAGACAGAGTCCACACCAAAACTACAACTATAATGACAAAGTGGAACGATATCGTTGGAATCACTTTGAGCATTTTTTTCCAGATGATGAACGATAAAAACATTGACAGCCAATCAGAATCCATCCTGCTTCAAAGAGCTTGAGCATTTAAAGTGAAAGACAACAAAACTGCAGGGCATGCTGGTGTGGACACTAATATAGCTGTTACAGTTATCTTTATAGCTCATTCTTGGTGTGAACGAGCTTTTAAGCATGATCTGATTTGTGTTACAGCTGCTTGGATGGTTTTTAATATAGGAGATCAAGATTTGCAAGACTTTAATGCTATCAGGAAATATTATAGAACACATTCTTTATTAAATAAAACAAAAACATTTTCACAAGGTTTGTTTAGTTAAGTCATATATTTTTACAAATAAATTACAATAGCCAAAACTGACAACAGAGCATATCAACATTTATATCTTAACAGTAATATCAGTATTTTCAAGCTTAAACAACAAAGAAAACTTAAGTTTTTAACTTAAGGAATGTAAAACATGCCTTTGAATAATAGTAATAAAAAAATCACACATTACAAATATGCACACAAAACATCTGTAAGAAACATATACAAGCATAATTTAGAAAAAAAAAAATCATATTCAGACTTCGGGTTTATAAAACCTTGCCCAGCTCTGTGAAATAAAGCCATTTCAGTACTGAGCTGAGAAAAGCCTTTGTCGTAAAAGCAATATGCATGTAAAGCTACAGTATTCACATACAGTGAAACAGTCTTTGCTCGTGTATTAATAATACATGTGTCAGCCTTATGGAATGCTCTGGATCGGCCGGGGCAACTGAGATCCACTTTAGCTCCAATCCTGATCAAACTCACCTGCATGTAGCTTTCTAGTAATCCTGAAGACATTGACTAGCTTGTTCAGGTGTTTGATTAGGATCGGAGCTGAACTCTGCAGGAAAGTGGATCTCGGGGGCTAGAGTTGGCCAGCCTTGGGAAAGGCAAACTATGCTCTGAATTTAAGGCAGGATCATCAAGATGTTCATCCACATAGTGGTTTCAAACCCCAGTGAGCTGACTACCTAGATGAAACTGATTTGGGACAGAAATCTTTCTATTTGAAGTGATGAACGCATGTACGCTAACTGGTTTCCTCTGGTATCTCTGCTGTAAAAACAAAGTTTTGTTTTTAAAACTTTTTTTATTATTTGCAGAAACTATGAGTGTCCTGTAAAGTCTGGTTTCCACCAGTGAATAAATAAAAAAGGTAACTGTGACTTTTTCTCACAATTCTGACCTTTTTCTTTTCTGAAAAAAAAAAAAAAAAAAAAAAACTCAGAATTGCAGTATATAAACTCAAAACATTCAAATTCAGAATTGTGAGATAAAAAGTCGCAATTACCTTATGTATTTTTGTCATAAACAAGCTTCCACAGTGTCCAGAGATTAAAATAATTATAATTAAAATAAGCTTCAGGACTCTAAATCCCACAATTTTAACAAATTAATTTACTGAATTTATTTAATGACCTTTCCAGTCGTTCATGATTTATTGTTTTAGTATTTCATATTTTTGTTTACTCACAATTTCTATCCAAAAAAAAAAAGAAAAAAGTAGAGCTTGGCATAACTAGAAGAATGCATATATTCTTTATAAAAATGTCCATGGTGTTTTAAGATTTTGTTTATTTACATGATTTCTCTGCATCTAACAATCATTTTAAAAATCATATATCCTCATATGTCCAGGTTTTCCAAGACAAAGATCCCTGTATCCTGATTCTTAATTGTTAAGGGGGTGATTTTTTTATTTTTTTGCTAGGCTGCATTTATTTGATCAAAAATACAGTAAAACATATATTATTACATTACATATTATAATATTATAACAATATAAAAATGTTTTCCACAATGTAATGTAGTTAAAAATGTATTCCTGCGATTTCAAAGCTGAATTTTCAGTCTTCAGTGTCACATGATCCTTCAAAAATCATTCTAATATGTTGATTCAAAGCTTTGCCATCACAGGAATAAATTGCATTTTAAAATAGAAAATGGTAATTTAAACTTGTTTTATTTACAATAGTACTGGTTTTACTGTATTTGGTGAGCATAAGTGATTTTTTTTTTTCAAAAACATTAAATATATTACTGTAGTTCTTCCAAACTTTTGACCAGCAGTGTACTTATCAGTATTAAATAAGTATGTATATGTATATGAAGACTTCAGATGCAAAAGCCTCTAAGTGCCATCTGAAATTTTCTTCTAAAATGAGCATTTTTATCAAGCTCTTATGTTTAGGTTCAGTAATTTCACTTTAATGGCAATTAATATGTCATTTTCATTGCCATTAAAGTGAAATTATTGAACATAAACATACAAGCTTGATAAAATTGCTCATTTTAGAAGAAAATTTCAGACGGCACTTAGAGGCTTTTGCATCTGAAGTCTTCATATATCAAAAATACTGTAAAATCAAAAATACAGTCAATTTCTCTTTAACGCCGCCATCTTGCACTTAAAAAAAAAAAAATAAAGGCTGTAAAACAACGAAAAAAATTTCACAGTAAAATACTTTAGTCATTTTAAGAAAAGAGGTCTATAAAAGAGGCTACTTTCTCAAAAAGACAAATAATATTACCCAGAATACATTGTAATATACAGAAGTAATATTCTGTTAAAACAATGCATTATGGGTAATATTTGTCACCTTTAGGTTACTTTCTCGAAAATGACTAATAATTTACCCAGAATGCATTGTTTTTATGATATAGTAGCTACTGTTTCAATGGAAAATGGTATTTTACTATGTAAATTTGTTTAGTTTTTTTACATTTACTTTTTAGAGTGTGGATACTTATCTTGAAGAATACATGTGATGCTGCCTTAGAACTTGACCAAAGCAAAGTACCTCTGAGGACAGCATAATAATGGTGTGTGCCTATGATGATTTTAAAATGCTGTCTAAGTAGTCAGCTCACTAGATTTTACAGAGCTACAGATATAAAACGGTCTGGGTAAGAGCTGTTCATATCAAGGCACGATAATCATGTTTTAGTGCATTTTAATGTTTGTAGCACCAACTTCCTCTACAGTGTGGGAATGGCAGCTTTTTGAATGCCCATCACTGTGTCGTAAAAACAATCCTCATTAACGACCGAACCCAGGCTCTGCACGCTGTAGTCCCTGGCCAGCAGGGTGTTGAGGTCCAGACCTGGAGTGTCATCCAGCAGAGTCACCTGACTGCCCTGAAGGCTGCTGGTACTGCCCTTGCTCATGCCTTGGGGTTCTTCTACAAAATTCAGTCTCTGGAGTTGAGCTTCCAAGGCGCTGGTCAGGGAGCACAACGTGGAGCTCTTGCTCAGAGTAGAGTTCTCGTCTCTAGAGGGTCTGAGCAAGCGGCTAGGGAGGGGAGGCTCAGAATGAGCGTATCCGTCAAGCAGTCTGCCCTCATCTGAGTCTAAAGTTTTTGGCTGTGGCGGCAGCCTCTGCCAGGAGTTTGTTCTTAGTGCTCCTGGGTGGCTTCTCCTGGGGAAGGTGAAGTTAGAATTTAAATCTTTGAATCGGCGCTCAACTGGAGCCGTCCGCTTGGCGTTCTCTCTCAAGAGAGCACGGATGGCCCTCACTGCATTGGCCTTGTTCTCCAGATTACTGCAAACAAACAAAACAAGATGAGAGACCATTTGAAATGTGCTTAATAATGTATTGAAAAATGTGCTTAATTGTATTGAATGTGCACTTGTAGTATTTCAAATCTTAAAAGTAGGCCTATATTTAAAAGGACTTGTAGATAATATTAATTTAATTAAAAAAAAAGCCGTTTACTGAAGTACATGTAAATAGCTTGATTATAATTTTTTAGAGGTTCACTGTAGAGTGTTTAAATATTACACTATTATATTTAAAGTTCATATATTTTCAGTGTACTCTAAATTGCAACTTAATCTTTACAAATGTAAAATTACAAATTTATTTAATATGAATTTAATTTCATTCCAGTTAACATGCTATTAAGTGTCTGAAAACATTACAGTTAAAGGGGTATTTCACCTCTCGCAAAATGGGGTTTCAATAAAACTTGGCGAAAAAAAAAAGAAAAGAAATCTGTACTGATTAGAGAAAACAGAGAAAAAGGTTGCTGTCTTCCACTTCAACACTGATAATGCACTGAACACGTGCCATCCAAAGCCACTCCTACCAGTCTGCTATGGATATGCCTACCGAAGTCAAATACTTCCTTGCTTTAGTAGGAAAAACTTCTTAGCAAACTTTTAGTCATAATGATTTGGACTAGGCAGTGCATGAAGGCTGCAAAGAATCGTAAATATCAAAAAATCTTAAAAACCTCTATGTTTATACCAGTCAACACTTCAAATTGGGTGACAACGAACAGTGTTTTAGGCCAAACGGAGGGGAAAAACCCCGAAAGAAACTGCAGTTCTGTCAGTTCTGCCCAACCGCCCGAAGCAAAACGCTGTCACGTACAGGTAATAAAGCTGTCGCCATAGTGTTCCATTTTCACCATAACGCGGTTTAAAGAGTAGACATAGTAAGATACAGTTTTCAGTGATAAACCTGAAACTGTTCTGTTAATAACCCTCTGTTGATCTGACTCAGACTGTCTGCAGGCGGGAATTAAAAAATGCTCACAAAAATGCTCCAGATTGTACAGCTTTGCTGACAAAAAACGTGATTTTCTCTGTCCAGGTAACAAAAAACGAGTAAACACGCTTTTCCACTGCATGGTACGGCTCGGTATGGCTCACTTTTGTGGCCATACCGATACTAAAATGTGAGATCTGCAGATCACTGATTGGTCATAGAGAATCGTCACTACAAGCATCATTGGATTTGTGACATGAGACCCCAAACCCGCTAGATTTATATAGTCAGCAAAGGCCACCGCAGTATCATTCATTCCCACGACTTGATTTAAATGACCGTCGCACGCAACTTGAAAAAAGAAATGGCTGTATCGTGGTAAGTAGACAAGGTGGTGGTGCAGCTATAACAATCAATCTATAATCCCACCCACTTTGAAGCGGTATTAAACTGCAGTGAAAAAGCAAACCAAGCCAAAGTAAAGCAAGCTGAGCCGAGTCGTACGTCTATATAAGCATCTATATACTACCAAAAAACAAAAAAAAAGTTTCTTTTAAAGTTATGCTAAAGTTAAGTTACACTTTAAAGGGATGTTTGAGTTCTTAAAACTGCCTTAAAGCAATAGTTCTCCCCAAAATGTAAGTTCTTATAATCAATTTTTTTTTTTTTTTTTAAGAATCAGCTCATGGTAAATAAGTTTAGGTTGTATTTTATTTGTGCTTATTATTATTATTATTATTATTATTTATTTGACTTTCAGTATCGGTTACCTGCTGCAGAGCTGAAAGAACATCTCTGGTCGTCCCTCCACTTCAGACTTAGTGTGAACAACCTCCCAAACACAAGGATTCTCTGACCCTGAAAGAGGCAGGAGAAGGGAGTTGAAGCAAGTTATGAACTTTACATTTTGCAGTTCATGTTTGGGTCTTTTAAAATGCCCTGAGACTTTAATGATATCTATTTTTTAAATGTTGAGCTCTGATGTGACATTTTTAAGAGGTTCTTTAAATCCTCCTTTGAATACCATATTTCTCTTGGTCTGTCTTGTATCTACACTCTGCCAGAACCTGAGTTCCTCTATTTAATCCATGTCAAACTCATGGTCAACAGAGATATCTCTTAGTTTACTGAGGAAGATCAAGTTACACACACCTGCTGAATTTCCAGGTCGGACCTGAAGGGAGGATACAGGAATGAGCCAGCGGAATTTAAAAGGATCCAGATCCCCGGGCCGTGAAGTCTAGGAGGAAAAACATACCTGCCTATGTTAGCCGTCAATATAAAGTATACAAACAACAAAAACATAGCTGTCAGTTTAATGTTACTTTAGTGAGATATAAAAACTAACACTATTAATCATGCCCTCTGAGCTCGGACCCGCATGTAAATACTGTAATTTAATCTTAAAGTATCATCCTTCAGCCTATCAAAATAAAACTAGTATATATTACTAGTTTTATTTTGATAGGCTGAAGGATGATACCTCAAGATCATCCTGTATATATATAAAATAAAACTTTTATTCAGCAAAGCTAACAAGTTACAGTAAAGACATTTACATTACTACAAAAAAAATCTATTCCAAATGTTGTTTTGAACTTTCTATACTGTACATCAAAGAATTCTTAAAAAAAAATGTATCATGGTTTTTCATGAAAATATGAATCAGCACAACTGTTTTCAACATTGATAATAATAAGAAATGTTTCTTAAGCAGAAAATCAGCATATCAGTATGATTTCCGAAGGATCATGACACTGAAGACTGGAGTAATGATGCTGAAAATAAGTAATATTTCAAAATGTATTAAATAGAAACAATTTATTTGTAATAATATTTTACAATATTACTGTTTTACTGTATTTGTGAAACAAATAAATGAAGTCTTGGTAAGCATAGGAGACTTAATTTTTTTTTTTTTTTTTTTGTCCAATGCTTCTGTACATCCATCTGCTCCAATAATGTTCTTAAATTGTGGAATTTCCCTATGCAAATACTGATATACATGAATAGTTCAATTAATAAACCATTTTTTTTTATCAATTGACAGGCCTAATAAAATACACCATGTGCTACTGTACATTCCACAACTCACCATTCTTTTCTTTAGCTTGCTTTCCCGATACACCAAAATGAGCGCTCTCTTGAAGACTGGATGAATAAAAACACATTAGTGCACTGACCTTTTAATAACACATATATTGCATAAACCACAATGTTTTTATAGTTACAATAAATCAGGTCTGACTTACGGAAGAGGGTGAGTTCAGGGTCTTTTCTCATGCGGCCCAAAGAGGGAAGAGGGTTTTGCCAGAGTGCCGAGCTGTGAATGATGAACTCTCCCATGGAGATCTCAGTGACCTGAGTCACAGAACACATTGGTTTTATTGTAAAATCATAAAGGGGAATAAATGTATAAATAATATGATCCTTTTATGCATTTAAATGTAATTCTAGAATTATTTGTATGCACCTCCTTCTCAGGGCCACTCTGCTCTGCCACTAGTTGGTCAAACACTGTGCCGTAGTCCTCATAAATCTTCTGCATCTCATTTATGTGACTGGCCACCTTTTCCATGGCCTTTAACGCCTCTACACCAGGAAAAGAAAAAAAAAAAAAAAAAAGAAAGGAGATAGTTTATTTCAAACCAATAACTTACTCAATTCACTACTGCCCCTTCACAAAAACCCGCCCCCCTTAGTTACTGTTGCTTTGTCCGACAAGCCATGGAGCTGTCACGCCACACAGAGTGAAAAATACATCACGGAGCAAAGAAGACACTGACAACACGTCGACAGACAAGACAGAGCAGGTTACTTATGATATTAAACAAAGTCCCAGCTTTCAAATTGTGTAATTTTTTAAGAAATTCGAACAATAAAAACCCTTTTGTGGCTCTTTAATGTGTCACAACAGATTGCTGTAGCGCCTCAAGCTCAAGCTGCTCATGAACCGATCATCTTTTCCTACTAATTAATTTATAGCATCAAATAAACATGAATGAACATGAGAAGGAATATTGTTTCAAACGCAGAAAGATGTCAGTACACACCATTTTTCAAGTTCAAGTCCACCGAGGTTAATCTTCTAACTCCTGACTCCTTTGTCAGACAAAATGGCGGATTTGGCATTATGATTGGTTAGATCGCTTGTCAATCAAACTCCCGGCGAAGGGTCAATTGAATCGCTAATGGATTAAACGCTATAGGGCTTTTCACACTGTGCTTAAACCCAGTTTGTCTTCATTCTAAATCCCGCTGTTAACCCCAGATAAAGGAACATTTCACACTTGTAGTTAAGGAGTGGGTTTAACCTGAAATAATGCGCTGTTAGGGCCGGCTCACACAGAATGCATTTTTGCAGGTCTGTGGAACGACAGAAAGCATGAGGTCTAAAGACATGTTTTTTAAAAGTTTAACTTCTTATAATGCGAGTGCTGTTTTTAGAATGTCATGTCATGCAAAAGACACAAGACAAGACAGTTAAAGGTGTCCGTTTATTGCGTGTTTACATTGAAAAACAATGGAGAAGTAGTGCAGTGGAATGGAAAAAAAATGCATTCTGTGTGAATGTTAGAGCTAAATGCAGTTACATTTTATTTTGTTGATCCCCTTTAGACATTCTGTTGAATATACATAATGTTTCACCTACATGTCAACGAACTCTCCAGAGAGAGTATTAGTAGACTTTTAGGGTTAGTAGAATAAGTTGACATGTACTTGCTAACAGTGTTGGGGGTAATGCATTACAAGTAACTTGAGTTACATAATCGGATTACTTTTCAAGGAACTAGTACGCATAACGCATTGCTTTTTCAATTTACAACAAAATATTATCTAAGTTACTTTTTCAAATAAGTAACGCAAGTTACTTTTTCACATTTATTGACTGACAGCTCTCCTGTCCCCATGTTGAGAGAAATAAGGTTTGTTTAAGCTGCACCCCCTACTGTATAAATCGCCCTCTACTGGCTTATTTATTTCACTTTTAGTGTGAAAGGGCCTTTACATTTGCCAAAAATGTAAGCAAAACCAGCCCAGGTGAGAAAAAGTAACAAAAATGTAATGTAGCACATTACTTTCCAAAAAAGTAACTAATCAATGCAATTAGTTACTTTTTTTAGGGAGTAACGCTATATTGTAATGCATTACTTTTAAAAATAACTTTCCCCAACACTGCTTGCAAAGTTACGTATAGTCAGTAGAATGTCTGTTGAAGGAGCATCAAAATAAAGTGTTAGCAGATATTCAACAGAATGTCTAAAGGGGACCATCAAAGTGTTACCCTATACGCTTAGCAACAGACAGCCAATCGCTTGCCTCATAATCAGATGAGGGTTTAGAATGACCAAGGGTTAAGTAGTTCAAGTTTGAAAATCCCTTTATTGTGTCTGAACGTGTTTTTTATAAAATTGGGATGAAGTAAAAGACAGTCGAGTGAAAATTAGGTGAATTATGCATCTGCACACCTGTGAGGTGGTTGCGCTCGTCGCTCTCGGGGTCGGTGAGAGACACCAGCTCCCTCAGCAGCAGCGGGTACTTCAGAACCCTCTGCACAGGTTTAATGAGGTATGACTCCAGGGTGGACGAGTGCTGTTTGGTGGGGTTCCTCGCCTCCAGGAACTCTTTGAACGCCCGGTCTGTTTTCGCTGCCATCAGACAAATCAGAGAATGAAATAAACCAGCTGCATCTTCTTTTGGCTCAAGATGCCAGTTCAAATATGCTATGAGACATGTCAGGTGAGGCTTATGTTTATGTTTTACCTCTTTCGAGAACTTTCTGCACCTTAATGTGATTGGCGCAGAAGCCGCTGTAAAGCTTAAAGTGATCTGCATAGTATAAGAAAGATCCGCCCAGGGAAAAAAGGAGTTTCTGGAAGTGAGATTGAAAGAGAAAGACTCAAAATATGACTCAAACTGAAAAACACTTCATTTGTCAAATGTAAATCAAGTTAAAGGTCTAACTCCTGCATGGCGTCTGACAGTGAGTGATAAACTTATTTAAGTTAGTTGCCAAAACAACATTTACAAATTTTTCCATCTTTT
Source organism: Chanodichthys erythropterus (assembly GCF_024489055.1). Classification (NCBI taxonomy): domain Eukaryota; kingdom Metazoa; phylum Chordata; class Actinopteri; order Cypriniformes; family Xenocyprididae; genus Chanodichthys; species Chanodichthys erythropterus. Next base: position 24,832,846 of record NC_090224.1, on the reverse strand, counting down.
CAATCATTGTTTTTTTAATTAATAACAACACAAATTTAAAATGGCTGACAAAGTACTTTTGGAATATCTAATTCTATCTTTTATTCCATTTGATCCAGACTAGGAATTGAATATTTCATTCATCAGAGGGTTAATCATAAAAATCTGGCTTAATGTCACTACCATATTTTACCTTAAGTTTCTCTGGAGTCTCCAGTGCATGGTAGTCTGGTGAGGAAGTTGTTCTCTCCTCTAGGGTTTGTAGGAAAACCCTCTGGAAGTCCAGCATCTCTGGCAGGCTGCCAAACAGAGACTCCATCTACCAGAAAAGGAGAGAACTACAATCATGGACATGATGTGGAAAAAATAGCTAATTTCTGACACAGTTTCAGTTGAGACAAAAAAAGACAACAATTTGAACATCACCAAAACGTACCTCATCATGACTAAGGAATGTTTCTCTTTGTAATGGCTTCAGATAGATCTCAAACAAAGATCCAAGGTCCTAAACAATGTGAGAAGCACATAATATGACAGTGTTATTACAGAACAATGCATTATGTATTAATTATTATCTCAAATGTCCACACAAACAATGAATACACATTTAAAATACCACAGCTACGATTTTATACCTTGACATAAGATTTCTCTGTGTCCACCAGCTCTTGAATAACCATGCGCAGGCGCTCAGTGACAGACATGTGACGGGGAGAAGACCTGGCAAGGGCATTTTCAGTGGAGTAAGGGTTCCTGTGGCCCTCTGGCACGAGAATGGATCCTTCAGGGAACGTCTGGTAGAGATTACACACCGTCTCCGGGTTCTACAAGGTAAATCAAAGCAGAAGAACATTGTCTTTTAGTGTCTGTTTTTTAATAGATGGCTTCAGGGATGATGTATTTTTCTAGGCCAACTTGGAAGTTAGCATCACCCTGGTTCCCTTGACAAAAAGCCAATATGACTTTTCCACTGGCTTTTTCAGAAGATCTGTGAACAACAAGAGTTCACGATTCTTACATTCTTACAATACAATCGTATTGTTAATCAAGATTTTCTTTACAAATGAACACAACCTTTATGAATTTTGAAAGTTATGCTATAAACAAACTACACCATGGTCGCATGACTTGAATACCATCTGACTGCAACCGAAAGCAACCAATCACAGTTTGTTTTGGTCAGCATCATGTTTGGGGTGTGAAAATGTAACGGTGATGTCTCTACAATAACAGACCGGCGTGTAAAACTCTTGAACGTATTTTAAAGAGTCTATATGCCGTGAAGTGCACATACTTTTTAAAATAGAGTGTTTAGTTGATTCTGATAATCAGTTGTTGGCACAGATATAAACATGGCAGCTTTCTTATTCCATGAGGGGGTTTGGCTTCATGGCGGCTTTGTTTACAGGCAGAACGTCAAAGATTTTAACCAATTAAATGTCGACTTCGAAACTGAAGTGTGTCTTATGCATCAGACGTCCAGCCAATGGTCCGTGGGCTGAGGCTGAGACTAGTTGAGTATTTTAAAAGTCATTTCTCAATGAAAATCTTTCCATCTGCTGCTTAAAAATATCTTTCTAAGAATGTGATGATGTGACGTTAATAGCATCAAACATTCTCAGTGTCAAGATCACCTGCTGGAGTGCCCTTGACTGCCACCTGAGGGCACACTAAAATGGACATTAATCACTCTTAGTACTCCAATTCCCATAACCCCTTGTTCTGGACTCATCATCTCGTTATTGCACCCAGCTGTTTTCTATTATGTTGTTAGTGTCTGTCTATTTATACCCAGTTTGTTTCTGTTTGTGTTACCGTGTTTTTGCTGATTGTTATCCTGCACTCTGGATTCTTGTTTCTTGTTTGGACTGTTTTGTATGGATTTTGACCCTTGCCTGGCTGTAACTATGATTTTAGATTTCCCTTAAATAAACTGCACTTGGATCTTTACATGCAAGTCTCAGAACATCTGTGACAACCGTGTCTTGGCGACAAACCAAGTTTGAAAATAAAGAGTTGGAGAAATTTGAGAGCTATGTAAAAAAGGAAGATTATCAGCGAATAATTTCATTTTCAGTCTATTCCCTCAAATAAACCTATTGTATGACTTATTGGACGATGTAGAATATATACTGAAAAAAAATTGGAAAACACAGATTGTCTGACTTACTCAATAAAATTATTTGTGCATCTTTTCAGCTATATTTAAAGGTGCTAAAGAGGATGTTTTGTTTTATACATTTTTGCAATATTACTTGAAACTGTCTTTACTAACTACTCCTTGCGCTCCAGTAACTTTCCACACTCCACAGGCGCCACATGCAATGTTTTTGTCCGGAGACAGGAGTAACAACTGCAGATTATGAGTTACCTGCGGTGAGTCCGACATAATGAATCCACTAACACGACACAGCGAATGCCGGTGGTAAACACTCGTGTTCCAATACTCGTGCACGAGTTTTGGGAGGCGTTCCCACGAAAGGAGGGGGGGTTGTTCTTACGCATACGCTCATTTCAAAAACTCAGTAACAGTCTTTGGTTTCTCAGTCGACGAAAATATCCTCTTTAGCACCTTAGAGTTAGCATTTAGCATGTTAATATGTGCTGTTGCTCGTTAAACGTGCGTTAGTTCGTAAACTTACTTTGAGACTACTTAATTCGGTCACTTCAAAATATCTTAATTCAATGATGTTTAAGTTACGTGAATTAATAATGTTTGTGTTACTAACCTGATTGATGTAAAATCGAAGTAAGATTTTTGGTAAATTAAGTCAATAAATGTGTTCACCTTACGTAATAAACATAACATTAAGTAAACTGCACATATAAATATTATGTAACGGTGACATTTAAATGATTTGTATTTACTCAAAGAAATTGTCAGCTTTACTTGAATTTCTTTTGTTCATACAACTAAATTGTAATTTGTACAAATTACTCAATATAGTTGCGTGGAACCACTTGACACTTCTTTTTTAAGTAAATCCAACAATTCATTTTTTTGAGTGTGTGTTTGAAACATTATACACTGACTGAATCAAACTGTATTGGAATCAAAGGGATTTCAACACAGCCTGTGCTGGGCCATCACCCAAATCCTTTATGAATGATGCTCTTACACACATTCACTCATTGAATGCTGTATCAATGACCTGGTTCTTAATCAATACAATCCACCATTGCTGAGTAAAATAACCGAACCATTAGAAACAGGCTCCAGCAGTGCCCAAAGGCAAGAAATGTTGACTCAAAGCTTGACTCAAAAATGCAAATGCTCTCCTGAAGGCTTTATCTCCAGAGCGCATGTGGTGCACCTTCACCACACTGCATAAAAAGCAGCATCACCGGTGAAAATTCAAGTCATTTGTCATCGTAATCTGTGCTGTCAGAGTGTAATAAAGTGCTGACAAACGGATAAATCCCTCTGGGCAGCTCTGCAGAGCTACTCTCAGCACGTAAAGGATAGGGAAAAAAATATTATAAAAACCAATATGAAATGTTCATTCTTTTCAAAACTCAATACAATCATAGAGTGTATGATTATAATGAAGTGCAACTGAGAGTTTTTTAAGGTCATAGATAAGTATGCGTTTGTGAATGTTTCTCCGGATTTTAACACAATGCACGATTAAGTAGGCTCAGTTCAAGGCCTACAGTAATTACAGACCACTAGAACAAAACAACATGAGATAAAATGGCCCAGAGTCTCTGAGTGCATCCAATAGGCAGAAACACAAGTTATACAACCATAGAGGTAACATTTTATAATAACTTTTTGCCATTTGGAGGACAGTGAGTCACGACGCAACTACTTTATGTCTTGTTGAAAATATTATTTCTAAGGATAACATTATTCAGTAGAAAAAATATATGAATTAAATGTATATATTAATTATATATTTAATTCTTCATGATCTCACACAAGATGTCTTGTACCCCAAATTATACATTCTAAAAACAAAATGCTTTAAATATTAAGTTAAAAAGGTAATTTAGATAACTACCAATAACTCAATTTCTGCCAGAAATGATAAATATAAAAAGTAGTTTAAATAATAATATATAAAAAGTATATATATGTATATATATTTATATGTTTTTTTTTCCAGAAGAAATACATTTTCTTTTTAATATATATATATATATATATATATATATATATATATATATATATATATATATATATATATATATATATATATATATATATATATATATATATATATATATAATTGCTTTATATATATAATGGCTTTGGTTCATTAGTAAACATTAGTTATCTACATTAATTAACATGAACTAATAATTAACTGCACTTCTACAGCATTTATTAATCTTTGTTCATTTCAACATTTACTAATACATTATTAAAATCAAGAGTTGTATTTGTTAACATTAGTTAATGCACTGTGTAAGTAACGAGCAAACTATGAGCAGCTGTATTTTTATTAACTAATGTTATCAAAGATTTACAAATACAGTAACAAATGTATTGCTCATGGTTAGTTCATGTTAGTTAATACATTAACAAATGTTAACAAATGAGACCTTATTGTAAAGTGTTACTGATTAATGTACTAAAAACATATTTAAATCAGTTCATGTGAGTACAGTGGTTCAATATTAATATTATAAAGCGACGAGAATGTTTTTGGTGCGCCAAAACATAATGAATGAAACTACTTATATAGTGATGTTATGAATCAGCGTGTTGAATCAGCCAGTTTGACACACGATTCAAATCATGATTCGACACAGAAGAATCATAATGCTCCGAAGCTTCCTGAAGCAGTGTTTTGAAATCAGCCATCACTAATTAAGTCATTATTTTGTTTTTTTGGCACACCATAAATATTCTTGTCACTTTATAATATTAATATTGAACCACTGTACTCACATGAACTGATTTAAATATGTTTTTAGTATATTAATGGATCTTGAGTGAGGAAATGTCATTGCTGGCAATAGAGGCCTCACTGAGCCATCGGATTTCAACAAAAATATCTTAATTTGTGTTCCGAAGATTACCGAAGGTCTTATGGGTGTGGAACGGCATGAGAGTGAGTAATAAATGACATTATTTTCATTTTTTGGTGAACTAACCCTTTAAGTGTACATTTAAAAAATGCCAATGCAATTAAAGTCAAATAATATTGTTTGCACATGCCAAGTGTGCAGTAAGACCTGTGGAATTCTGTTGAGTACGGCTCTCTCTCCATCTGACCTCGTAACACCCAGCGTAATCCTGATCACACCAGCCAGTCTCTCAACACAAGCAGCTCACACCTCCTCAATCTCTGACATTCCCTCGGCTTACCTTTCCGCCGCGCTCGGCCTTATCGTTCACCTCCTCCAAAGCAGGCGCCACGGAGCCCTCGGGAAATTCCTGCTCTTGAGATGGATCTGAGGGAGAGAAAGAGGTGGGAAAGATGTTGTTGAAAGGGTAGGCTGTGTACATGGTGGATCACTGTGATAGAGAGTGAAAAACACACTTAAGGCTCATTAACTCGGCGCACTCTCTCGGGAGAGGCCGACCCGTGCGAGCAGTTGACCTTTATTAACCGCCATTGATCTGAATTCACTAAATCTTCATGCAGGTCCACTTTAGCAGGACTCTTGTGTCTGATTTTACAAAGCTTGGCATTGTATCAAATGGGAAAACTTAACATGTACTAGGTTTACAGTTAGAATAATGTTACAAAACCCTCTACAGGAAACACCATCCTGCAGGGAATAACATTCTTGTTGTCTGCGAACGGCCCTGTGGTATAATAGGTTATGTCTGGGCATTTTGACAGCATCATGCTGTGAAACAAGTCGTCCGTCATTATGTTCTCATCATAAAAACAGCGGGAGTCATTTCATTATGTATAAAGAGCCAGGGGCCGCCTGCAGTCACAGCCCTCCACAAGCCCTGCAGGCAGTTTCTTCACTACTGTGTATTCAAATTGAGGGGTAACCAAATTGATTTTAAATGCTATTTCCAAAATAAAAAATAAAATAAAATAAAATATTAATTCATTTTTTTTAAGGAAAAATGGAACTACAGGACCAATGATAAACACCCCCCATATGACACTTAGAAATAGTATGCAGAAATAAATAGACCCTTAATAAGAGTCAAATGGCAAATGAGAAGTGTCGCCCTCTGCAGGTCAGCAATGGCAATTACTGCAGCAATAACAAGACACATGCAATTTTGTGATACACTGCCTGGCCAAAAAAGGCGCTATTTAGATTTAAACAGGCAAATATTTAAGAGTCTATGACTGGATCATTATTGCAGTGATTATTATGTTTTTAGCATGTTATAAATTTAGCAACAGTTCTTCTTACCCTAATTGAGGACAATGTCAAGATTCATCAGGCTCAAATTGTGAAAGAACGGTTGGAGCATGAAGAATAATTTTTGCACACGAATTGGCACCTCTGAGTCTAGACCTTAAAGGGTTAGTTCACCCAAAAATTTAATTTTTGTCAAGTACTTACCCTCATGTCATTCCACACCAGTAATATCTTCATTCATCTTCAGAACAGAAATTAAGATATTTTTGATGAAATCTGAGGGGGGGTTTTTATCTCCCATAAAAAGCAATGAATTTACCACATTCAAGGTCCAGAACTGTAGTAAAGATATTGTTAAAATAGTCCACGTGACTACAGTGGTTCAACCTTAATGTTATGAAGCGGTGAGAATATTTTTTGTGCGCAAAAACAAAAGCAAAAAATCAACTTTATTCAACAATTTCCTCTCTACCCTGTCATTCTCCTATGAAGTATTAGCGGTCTCCTGCATCAGCATCACACGCATGGGTCGTGGTGCTCATGTGAACAGCGTTAGCCAATACTGAGTCGGCATTTGAATGTAAACACGGAAGCGCTTCACTGCATCAATTGCATAGGAGACTGACAGGGTAGAGAAAAAAATTGTTGAATAAAGTCGTTATTTTTGTTTTGTTTTTGCACACAAAAAGTATTCACATCACTTTATAACATTAAGGTTGAACCACTGTAGTCGCATTGACTATTTTAACCATGTCTTTACTACTTCTCTGGACCTTGAATGTGGTAATTTTGTTGCTTTCTACGGGAGAATAAAAAAAACATCTCAGAATTCATAAAAAATATCTTAATTTGCATTCCGAAGATGAACGAGGGTCTTGCGGGTTTGATCAACATGAGGGTGAGTAATTAATGACAGAAATTTTTGGGTGAATTAACCCTTTAAATTCAAGACTTAGGAATGTGCGGGAGGAGACTTTACAGAGTGCTCACCTCTTGCATTGTCAATACAAGATCCTGTCCAAAATGCTAGAACCATGCAAAAATGCTTGACTAACACGCTAGAAACATAATAATCACAGCAATAATGATCCAATCATAGACTCTTAAGTATTTCCCTATTTAAATCCAAACAGTGTTTTTTTTGGGGGGGCGGGCTGTGTATAATCGCCACATACACTACCATTCAAAAATTTGAGGTTAGTAAGATTGTTTTCTTTTGAAGTTTTTGTCATCAATGAATCCTGAGAAAAAAAATTATCAAGGTTTCCACAAAAAGTAAACGGTTTATAATATTAAGATTAACGTTATTTGAGCATTAAATCTATAGTCTCGAATAGCCAGAGCAGCTTTGATTGGATCCCCCAAGAGGCCGTCTGACATGTAAAGCAACCAATTACAGTTCATTTTGTTCATATTTAGGGATGTGAAAATATAACGTCAATGTCCCTACAATAACAGACCGGTGTTGTAAAACTCTTGGACATATTTGAAAGACTATGCTGCGAACTTCACATACTTTTAAAATAGAGAGTTTAGTCGATCCTGATAAGCGCTCACTGTCACAGATATTAACAATATCTTCTTCCATGAGGGGGTTTGGCATCATGACGGGCAGAACGTCAAACTTTTGAACATTAGTGTTTACAGAAGAGCAATGCATTATAAAGACAGTTGCTGTCCTACCGGTGGTCAACTGCTCCGGGTGAATGATGCCGCCCTTAGGAGGCTGAGGTTGATCAGGTTCACTGGGGTCACAGTCTGGCCAAACGGAGCACTGGTCGTCTGAGCTGTTCTCCTCACGTCTGAGGACAAGATGGAGATCTTGTTGGCTGAAGAAGCTCTGCATGAGGCCGAGGTCGAGAGAGGCCACACTCACGCCATTAAGAGTCAAGATCTCATCTCCTGCTCTCAGACCTGCAAAGACAAAACACATCATACAAATAAATCACAACATGATCAATCATTCATAACATTTAACATTTTATTGAGGTGAAGGAAATATTGAAATGTTACCTTCAATAAATGCCAAGCCTTCAGGATTCACCTCACTCACATAGACATGACTCTTCCTGGCACCATCCACATGGCCTGTGACCGCAAAACCTGCAGAGGTGTCAGATTTAATAAATCATTGCTGGAATTCTTTACATTATCAACACACTGGCAAATTTAAAAGAACAGTTCACAGAAAAATAGAAATGTATTCATCATTTACACTTCGAACATAAATGATGGAGGTTTCAGCAGGATGCCAAAGCTGAATTATTTTAATACTTAAAACTCATATGGGCCTGCATTTGTTCAATTATGGTGTGTCAACATCAGTGGCTTTCATGTGTCTTGACATTGACATCAAACGTGCCCTTGTGAAAAAGAAGTACACTTTTGCGTGCTTTTGAAAAAAGAGTACTTATTTACTGTAAAATAATATACTTAAGTGTAAACTGAATATAATGTTTTGTGATCCTTAATAGTATGTTCATTGCAATTAAATGAAAACGTACATTTATATTAAATGAAGTTATTTGAACTTAAGAGTGCTTTTTTGACTTACTAAAATATACTTCAATGTCATTTCTATTGAAACTTGTATGTCAAATATTTGTAATTACACAAAGTGTAATGATGAAGTTGATATTAACTTTAAATGTTATATCAAATAACACAATACTGTTAAAATTATAATTAAGCACTTCACATGTGCTTTAGTATGCTAGTTAACACATCAAAATAAGTGTACTTCTTTAAAGCATGGCAAAAGTAATTAAATTTACTTTTAAAGTAAACTTTTAATTTCAAATTAATACAAAGTGCACTTTTTTAAAAGTGTTCTTAAGCGTGTTAAGAAACAGTCGTGAAAGTGTACTTGCACTTAAGTGGCTTTTTTACAACATCAGAAAAAAAGGTACGGTGCTTGTCACTGGGGCAGTACCCTAAGGTGAAAAAGTACATCTTTGTACCTTACTTACCCCTATGGTCCATATTAGTACCTTAAAGGTACATATTAGTACTTTAAAAGTACATATTAGTACCTTCGTACCTTAGGCCTTTGTACCTTACCAGTGATAAGCACAGCACCTTTTTTTTCTGACAGTGTAAATTATATTATTATCTGCGATTATCATTATTATCTGCTTATTATCTTTTTTTTTTTTTTTTAAATATTCTTTTAACATTTGAAGTTGAACATTTGAAATCTATACAATTAAGCACACTTCTTAAGGCCCAATTACACCAAGGACGATAACTATAACGATAAAAATATAGTTCTAAAAATCAGTCTAATTATAAGAGAATAGCCATACCACATCTATAATGATAACGGAAGAGAGAAACGATATCCTTGGAATCACTTTCAGAACGATTTTTCCCAGCTAATGAATGATAAAAACATTGAAAGCCAATCAGAATCAATCCTGCTTTAAAGCGCTCAAGCATTTAAAGCGACAGATGACATAAAGCAGCGCACGCCTTAGAATAAACTGAACAATATCGTCCAATGGTGTTGATGCTAATATAGTTATCATTATAATTATCGTTCTTGGTGTGAACGGACCGTTATTTACCAAAGGTGGAGCAACACATCATGACAACATATTTAAACAAACACAAATTTTAATTTGAAAATCCTTAATCAGTTTCATTGTATGGAATAGAGCAGCTTGGATATGCTGCAAATTTTTGTTGTTCCTCTGAAGAACGTCAAACAAGTTCTAAAAGTTAAATATGAGGGTAAGGAAATTATGTAAATGATATTAATTTGTGGGTGAACTATTTATTTTCTTGTTGATCATGCTGTTACTCACCAAAGTCTACGGTTATGTCTGGACGGGACATGTTTAAGGTGAACACATTAAGAGGCCAAACTTCCAGTTCATCGTAGACCTGTTAAACAAGAGCAGAACATCATTGTGCTGTGTGATACAGAAAGATTTTTTAAATAACTGTGTAAAACAGAAAACAAACAACTTAGAGCAGTTCGGACCTGCTTAAATTCCAGTCTAGTTTTAGATGGCCAATGTTGGTCTGGTTATTGTTGCAGTCAGTGCTAATACATATAGAGTTTAGCTTGAACAATCTGCTTTATAATGTGTGTTTTAGTCTCACCAGGGTCCTCAGCAGGTCTGTGGGTGATGGAGTGCTTCTCTCCACATCGTGTCCTAAATGTCTCCTCATGTGCAGGCAGTGCAGAGCCGGGTCAAGTTGCTTTACCTAAAAAAAAAACAACAACATCCACTATTATATTCATATGGTGAGCATTATGGAGTAAAGAATGTGTAATGATTTATTGAATGATTTCAAAGCAAATGCATTCTGTGACAAGCTCAAGCTAGTGTGACTTCTTCCTGTCACTCCATGACCTCTGCCACAAGAGTTACAAGAGACCGCAAAGGACAGAAAATTCAAACGCATGAACTTTAGTTGTTGCTGTGTTTCTAGTTATTGCAAATTCAGGTCATTAGCTCTGTGAGAGGCAACTGCTGATATACCTTGCACGCCAATGAGAGAACATCAGAAACCAGAGAGTCTTGTTTGACTGGCACATTGATGACCTGTCTGTCCGGCATGAGCACATAAGCCCGGCTTTCCAGACTGCAGTCCCAAGGATGACCTTCAGGTGGCACTGTTAAATGCAGTTTGGTAAAGACGTCCAGCTTCTGCTGACAAGAGGAAGATGAGAAGAGTAGAAATAAAAAAAAGAACCAAAAGTGAATAAAGTTCTAGTACTGATAGATGGTAGAGTTCAAGTACAGTTCAATATTTTACTCTGTATGTAATATTTGATTGATAATTCACTTTAGATTATATTGGTTGTTTTATATAACTTTCCAGGATTTTTTAATACTGCAAATAGTGAAATCACTACAGTACATCACTCTTTTAATGTATATTGTAATGACTGCTTAATTTCATTGAATGTGCACTTTTAGTGTACTTTAATTTTTTTTTCAATTTTTAACTGTACTTGAAGAATAAATTATATTTAAAATGAATATTATAAAGCATTTAAATACATGAGTCATGAAATAGAAGTTTCAGAAAATATATTAAAGTATATTTTAGTTAACCATATATGCTTGTCAGTACAATCGGTAGTACACTTTAACCATATTTCAAAGATAATATAAGTAATTATGAAATTACATATAAGGATGTACTTAACTCCTACTTAAATTTCAAAAAAGGAAGTTCAATTAATTTAATTTAATATAAATTTAAACTAATAAATTTCCATTTAGGCTAATTGTAAATAACATGCAATTAAATGGTTAGTTCACCCAAAAATTAAAATAACATCATTAATTACTCACCCTCATGTCGTTCTACACCCCTAAGACCTTCGTTCATCTTCGGAACACAAATTAAGATATTTTTTGATGAAATCCGATGGCTCAGTGAGGCCTGCATTTCCAGCAATGACACTTCCTCTCTCAAGACCCATAAAGGTACTAAAAACATATTTAAATCAGTTCATGTGAGTACAGTGGTTCAGTCTTAATATTATAATATTATAAAGCGACGTGAATATTTTTTGTGCGTCAAAAAAACAATATAACAACTTTTAAACTACATCTAGTGATGGCCGATTTCAAAACACTGTTTCGGAGCGTTATGAATCTTTTGTGTCGAATCAGTGATTCAGATCGTGTGTCAAACCATCAAACTGCTGAAATCATGTGACTTTGGTGCTCCGAACCACTGATTCGATTCGTAAGGCTCTGAAGCTTCGTGAAGCAGTATTTTGAAATCGGCCATCACTAGATATAGTTAAAAAGTCATTTTGTTTTTTTGGCACACAAAAAATATTCTCCTTGCTTTATAATGTTAAGATTGAACCACTTTACTCACATGAACTGATTTCACTATGTTTTTAGTACCTTATGGATCTTGAGAGAGGAAATGTCATCGCTGGCGATGCAGGCCTCAGTGAGCCATTGGATTTCATCAAAAATATCTTAATTTGTGTTCTGAAGATGAATAGAGGTCTTACGGGTGTAGAACGACATGAGGGTGAGTAATAAATGACATTATTTTCATTTTTGGGTGAATTAACCCTTTAAGCATTCAAAAACATTACATTCAATTCTCACTTTGATATTTTAAATTATATCATAAGTACCCTTTTTAAAAGCATGTTAAAGATTTGAATGATTTTTCACAGATTTGATTGATTTTCATTCAATTAAGTCAAAACAATGTCAAAAACAGCACCATTTAACAAAATATTTCACTATAAAACAGAAGCTCTTAAATCTTGCACAGGTTTTAAGAAATCTCATCAATCCAAAATCTCACTCTATAAGTTACATTAAACATCAAATATACTAGGAGACTGTAATTTTGTTACTTCACATTGTCATTTTGCTTTCAGTAAGAACAAGTTGTTTGATGCTGGAACACTGTGTTAAATTTACAGCTAGCTTTCACTCCTATGCTTGTCTCTGCTCTTATTCTGAGCCGGCATGCTGGGTTGAAGCCAGGTGCCAGCAACACTAATATGGATCTTCAGCACGTTCCTTATTCTGTGAAAGGGAGAAAGGGGGGTCACGTCCCTTTTCACTGACTCAACTCACACAGCTGTCACAACAACCTGCTGATCTGTTGACATTATGCAGTGCAAACAGATCAGGGGGTGGAGAAACCGCCCGAAATGGGGAGGATCTTTCAGTGTAATTCTATTGTCCTTCAGCAGCAGCCTTAATATAGGGATTTGACAGTGCAAAAGTTGTTAAACAACATAAGATGTTTTAACAAACTTTTGCAAAGCTATTTATGTAGCTTGCTAAGGAAAATCTACTGATAAGATAAAACAACATTCAAGCTACTCTTGTTGAAAAAGCAGTTATTTTAAAAAGCAGCTAATTTAATATATATGTGATGAATTAATCAGAGCCATACCTGTATATATATTTTCTCTGGTACGAAAAACAGTGATGTTTGTTGCATGGACAAAAGTATTAAGAACAACAAAAACAAAAGAATTACAGTGATAATAACACTTTAAAAATTATACACAAGGACTTCTGAAACAGTGATTTTGTACCAATGAGTTTTTACTCTGAGCTATCAAGTGCAAACTTTTAAAAATAGAAACAAAGTGCAAAATACATAATTAGGTGTCACTTGTGGCTGTGACAAAAAGTCTCTTGTGAAAAAGACACATACAGTGCCTTTAAGAGCCTTAAGAGTACTAATTACGGAAATAATATACTTTAAAATAATATATTAAATGTAAACTGAATGTAATGTTTTCTGAAATGCATAACTACATTGTATTATAGTGAAATGAAAATGTATTATAGTTTAAATGTATATTGAATGCAATTATTTGAACTTAAGAGTGCAATTTTGACATGAGTAGTATATCCTTATATGTAACTACAGAATTAATTCTACTGTCTTTGAAATATGGTTAAAGTGTACTGCCGATTGTACTGACAAGCATATATGGTATAAACTATACTTTAAAATATTTTCTGAATCTTGTATTTCATGACTCATGTATTTAAATACTTTATATTATTAAGTTTAAATGTAATATCAATATAAATATAATATTAAAATATTCTACAGTTAAAATCACAAGCAAGTATTTTACATGTGCATTAGTATGTTTGTTAGTATTAGTATGTTCAACATCAAAAGTGTACTTCTTTAAAGCAGATCAAAAGATTATTAAAACACGACTATTTAAAATTTACCTTTAAAATAAATCTTCTAATTTCACATTATTACAAAGTCCACTTTTTAAAAATATACTTAAGAGTGTTAAGAAACAAAATCATGAAAGTGGACTCTTAAGTTAATATTATTTGCAAGTACAGTTTTAAAAAAAAAAAAAAACTTTTTATATTCAAAGCAAGTGCACGCTCAATACTTTTTCACAAAGGCTAACATGGAAGAGGATGTGATTTTCACTTTTTACATTATAATGTGTAGTTATGTTAAAGTGGTGTAATTACCTCTGAGCTGCTTTGCGTGGATGGATGACCAAATGATCCAGAGGAATATCCTTCAAATATCTGCATCACAAACACACATACATACAGAAACATTAAATTCATCTGTGCTCAAAAAAGAAGCATGTTCTGCATCTCTGTGCCTTAATTAGAAGCCATCGATCTGAGGCGCCAGCTTAGATACTATTCTGATTGTAGATCACAGCAGAAATAACCCTGAGGTTTGCTGGGAAATAATGAGAGGTCTGAAAGATGCTAAAATTATAGATCTATAAAAGCTGACGGATGGATCAGCCTTAATCATCAGGGCAGAGTGGGAGACACGGCCTCCCCTCACCCGAAACACCCATGCGTTCTCCTGCTAACATATAAACACTTTGTGTGTGTACACACACATACTTATATGTATATATGGATGTCTATACAAACAGACAATGGTATGGCTTACCCTCTCCAGCTATTGAAAAATCAAAACCTGAAATACCAAAGTTGACATGAGCATTGTTCGAGAGGTGAGGTGCATCACTGTCTGCATAGGCAGCTAGCTACTTTATAAGTTAGTATCCTAACTTAAATGAAACCTCACAACTGAATTAAAACACATTATGAGTAACAGTACAGTTAACATCACGCTAATAGTGCTACTCGTAAAGTGCCCAAGAAACTCAACTTATACTCACAGTTACAAAAGAATCTAATGTTAGCATGGTGCAAAGCTAACAACAAAATACTCTGAATAAACTCAAAACAGACATATAACACAAATATTGGGTAAATGATCCATTTTTATATTAGATGAAAATGCTTTATCTGATAATCGAAACTCAGCAGCCATCTTAAATTCTTTTTTTCACAAAGCTTGTCACAACACATTGTGGACGCAGTGCTCCCTCATGCCATGTCCAAACTAGATGTATTGCAACAAGTTTCCAGTGACAAGCTATTTGTCTGTCCACACTGAACATGAAACTGTAACATTTTGTGGTGCAATCAGAAAAATAACCTATTTTGGACTGGGATTTTATTGGTTGGTTGACTAAGCATGACATCACAAAAACTAAGCAACCAACAAAAATATGTTCTGTTGCTTTTTATGGTCCAACAAAAACTCAGATTTACATGGAAGAAATAGCTTTAAAATCACAAGTGTGGTTAACGTATCTTACAAGGCTAATTTCAATGCCTAAAAATGCTATCTAAATGAGCAGCCACATTAGTGAAAATTCAACTATATTTTGTGACCAAAAAAGGTCTGTAGCGATATATGTAGCACAGTTTACGCATGTCACTTTAAAGGGGACCTATAATGCACCTTTTACAAGATGTAATATAAGTCTCTGGTGTCCCCAGAATGTGTCTGTGAAGTTTCAGCTCAAAATACCCCACAGATCATTTATTAGAGCTTGTCAAATTTGCCCCTATTTGGGTGTGAGCAAAAACATGGCGTTTTGTGTCTGTCCCTTTAAATGTAAATCAGCTGCTGCTCCTGGCCCCCTTTGCAAAAGAGGGTGGAGCTTCAACAGCTCATGTTTAGGTTGCTCAACAACAACAAAGCTGGACAATCTCACGCTGCCAAAATGACGATTGTCAGCCTTACATTGTTCAAATGTAAGGCTGACACTGATGGAGAGACTCAAGTTGAAGTCACAAAATTTCGAATGCATATGGACGTTTCTGTATATAGTTGCTGTGGAGCTGAATCAACTATTCGACTAGCATATGCTGTCATGCTAATCTTTTGTTCAAATCCAGCATTGAATTAAGCCTCGTTTTCGAAGCAGTCCAGAGTAAACTGACGTCATGGCAACAACACCCTACTACAACAACACTTCCTCTTCTCTAAAGCAGCCCATCATGGCCTCACCCCCTTTACTGCATGTTCCCGGGGGACGGTTTATGTAAATTTTGGGGTTTGTGATGTCATCAACCCAGGAAGAAGCTCATTGTAGTCCCTTCCAGCCATTTGTTGTTGTCCTTAAGAAGCAATTTCTGTAAAAGAAAACATCTCCCTTTGCATTGAACTTTGAGCTTCGTAACTTTGCAGATGTTGTTTATGCTCAAACAGCAACATTACACACTAACTAAAATTAAAAAAGTTAAGTCATAATCAAGGACCCCTTTAAAACCAAGCAGCTTTCTGTCGGTCAACGCAGCAAATTTGCAAGACCAACATGAACTCAAGCAAAATCTGTGTGCGGAACTTTTTCACCCTCATGTGAAACCCTCAAACATGCAGATTCCTATTAAAATGACTGGATTTGGCTTGCAAAATTTCACTGATCAACAGTAAATGTGAACGCACCTTAATTTGGCGATAGCATTGCAAGTATATTGAAATATCGCAAATATCGCTAATGTACAAAACGCGATAGGTATAACTCAAATGCTTGCAATAATGTAATGATTTTAATACTTAAAAACATTATGAAAAGTCTACAAGAGGTGGACATCCACGGAACAGTAGCAGTGCCACAACTGAGCCGTTTATCTGGGGGGCAACAACTCTGACTAAAACATCTCACCGCTCTGGAAACAATCACACTGCCCCCTGTAACCCTGCTGAATCACCCAGCATCAGACACTACATCTGTGCAGTGGATGCCTTGTGCTCTCAAATCGTAAGCTCTCTCTCCTCTCAGACTACTCCCAGCTTGCAACAATTAACCTCATGCAGCTTGTGGTAATTCCTGTCTTTGGAATCATGCACTATTAGGGGCTGTTTTGACCAGATTTGGTCCATTTAAGGATGGATCATTATGAGGCTGGAACCGCTGAGCGATTGACTCCGATCTCACATGAGGCTGTCTACATAATCATACATGTGGATTTAGAGCTCATGCTCTCTGTTAACAAAAGCCCTTCAGAGAAGGAATGCTGATCTGGGCTTAATTACAAGAACTGATCCAGAAACAGTATTTCCAAAACAGCCCCAAACCCTTTGACGAGAGAAAGGAACAGGACTGCTGTGTGTTTTCCTGCCATTTGACCTCCAGAGAAAGCTTTGATGAGTGGCTGTTTGTTTTATCCGGCGAGTGTGACAGTGTTTCCCACCCTGACACCTGTGGACGGCATTAACATGCTACTGTGAGACTAAATGAGTAAAACAGGCCAATGTCATAAACGAGTATTCAGTACTGCAGTCATAAACACAGGCCAGTGAACCTCAGAGTAAGACTCCTAATCCAAAAATCACACTTCTTTAAGAACGTATTGATTAATTTTGACACAAATTAAGGGAAACTGTTCCTTTTATTTTTATTTGTCCTAATTAATTGTTATGGTTTGGCAGGTCTCAAAATACTGGGTTCCCAAACTTTCTGGCCAAAGAATTTCCATGATTTTTTCAGTTGTTAATGATAATTTTAATTTTGATTTTATTGCTGACACACTCACAAAGAGTATTTCTAGTCAAAGTTATTACTGTCATTTTTCTCTTTACAATTTGGCTAAAGATTTGTAAAGAGAAGCATAAACACACTTGAGCCCTTTCTTCTTAATATTTCTCAAAAAGAAGTCTATGCTCCTGTTATGGCAGCAATTGTGTATTTAAGCAACAACACTTACCTGGGACAGGGACTGTCTCTTTTCACAGTTGCGTTTGGTCAAACTGTCCAATCCCTTCTGTGAAGAAAACAGTAGTCCTCGTTTGTTCCGCATACCTCGAGGATGAGATCGAGATCGTCTCTTCAGGGTGGCCTCATCACGAGTGCATATCTGCACAAACACAAGCTCATTTAAAACATTTCTCCGAATCTTAATTCTCATCATCTTAATTTAATTTTTGTGGTGTATCTCAAAGGTAGATTGTTTTAATCAGGTCTTTTTTTGGTATTTTACAAAATACCCTCAGAGCATGTGACGGATCCTCACCAGCGCATGAAAGGATGAGACAGAGAAAATTCCCAGACGACCTAACATCATTTTAGATGGGCGTCCAGCAGTGGCTAACAGGCTTTTTGGATTGGGCAGCTCTGTGCCCTGCAGGCTAGTCAGGTAACAGCGCATGCGGAAGAGCTCTAGGTTAAACTTCTCCAGGTTCTGTTCCCATTGCAGGATCTGTGGGTCAGAGATGAAGGAGAGAGAGAAATATAACTGAAATACAATTGAGACATTTTCAGTATTATAGAGTCATAAGCTATGTTTCCACCCAAAGTTGCGAATTTAACTTGTACGCAAAATTGGAATATCGCATAAAACATTTGCGAATAAAGCATTGTTTCCATCCAGTGAGCTGAAGAGAGCAAAATCGTCACTTCTTGATAAACTGGCGCTAAATATCACTAAGAAAAATGGAAGTAGCTGCAGTAGGAGAAGCCACTGTATATAATAATTTCGTATATAATAAATTACTTTCACCTCAGAGCGCACAGACGAAACGCAATAAAGAATAAATCTTGCTTTCGGGGGCGGATACCTGCTGTCTGGGAACAGTTCTGAGACATAATTATACTGAACCACTTTGACGACAGACTTTGCTCAGGCATTTCAGAACAACCAAAACAGCATTTCAGATGCTGTGCAACGAGAGCGGTCTGCCAGTTGGTCCAGTTATGTCGTCCCTTCTTAGAGTCACACATTTATTTTGATGTACATTGAGGAATTTATTCGATAAATCTGTTTCCATCTTAGTTTAGGTGCATGTTTTCTTATTGGATGAGAAGTTCAGACCTCAACTATATGTGGGGATCAGAATATCACAGAGACCAGGGGCCTCATTTATAGAGCATTCGTTCGCACAGATTTGATCTTAGAGTGTGCGTACGCTTAAATCCACGCCAACACTCATATTTATAAAAACGATCTTTGATGTGGAAAAGTGCTTAGCGCCACGTCAAGGTCTGAACAGACGTATGCACTTTTCCTATAAGATTACTGCAGGTTTTTGGGAATCTAAGTTATTCTTGCAGCTCGCCATTCTAAATGAAAGGATTTGGGCGATGACTGGTGATCTTTTATATGTAAATGACATTAATTAGATTGTCGTTTACAACGCAGAGAACTGAAACCATTCAGCTGCGAGCAAGTTCAAGATCATTTGCGATTTATAGATTTCACATCTGAAAGAGAGGCGTACCTTTGTTTTCTGTGTGTACATTCATTCTATGAATCACATCTACATACATCTGAGAAATTATCGTAAGATCAAAGTTAGGATGGTTTATGCACAACATTTTATAAATGAGACCCCTGGCCTGGGCTCTTTTGACATGTGCAGTCTCCCAAACTACCAGGACACCCAAACTTGCCCTAGCAACACCCAGTACACAGTAGTTATGACCTAACAGCCACCAAGAACATCCTAGCAACCATCTAGCAATAGGAATCCCTAGGAATCACACAGAATATTCTTAGCAAAGTAATGCTCTGACAACAAACCACAAAACCCATAGCACCTTGGCGGTGACTTTTGTATGGATAAAGCACCACTTATATTTTCTTTAGAAAACATAAAATCTAGTAAATGTAAATAATGTGAATCACAGCAGGACATGAGTAGGGGTTTCAGGTTTTAATGCATGTACCATATACTCAGATACACTAAATGTACTGTGGTGTGGTTTTTATTCAAACACAGACATCAATGAGTTAATTGCCCAATTTAGAAAACCACACTTCTGAACTACTTGGTTTGGCTTTTAATCTTTTAAAACAAACCACACACATATGCATAAACATCCACACACACATATCCGTTTTGTTCCTTACCTGGCTCTCAATAGCCTTCCTGTTCTTCTGGTCACTGATGACAGACAGCTGTAGCTCTGCCATCTTCTTCATTTTGCCATCCATGTCGATCTTCTGCAGGAGAGCTCTGCTTTGACTCTTCAGCAAACGTAGAGTGTCTTCCTTCCCCTGACGCTTAGCTAAATTTGATGCACTGGCAGAATGGATGGCTGTCACCCAGTTCTCCAGGTCTGTTTGGTTTGCAGCCTGCAGGTAAGAGGTTAGAAGTAAAAGACAACATGCATCCAAGAGTCTACAATGTGTAAATGGTGTACAGTGTAATATATTATATGATAAATGGCAACATACCTGAAAGAGATAGACGTCTCCATAGGCATTGCTGAGGCAGAAGACATTCTCTTTTTTGGGATGCTCAGGAACTGCCTGCACAATACTGTCCTCAGCAAGCACTGCGTAATGTGGTGTGCATTCCTGCTCTGGGGAGGTCTTTCCATTGGATTCACCTAACAAAAGTGTACAGCCTATAGGAGACAGGAAAACAATCTGAGATAGAGCTTCTATAAAGAGGACATTACAAGCACATTTTTAAGACTGAGGCCTGAAAGTTATTAAAATTTTTAATTTGAACTGGCCTTGCATTTTTTACTTGCTGGAAATTCAGCATTAGTATGAATCCCCTGCTGAGAAATCCAGCATAAATCCAAGCTGATTTATGCTGGTTAGTGCTGGTCTAGCTGGTGGACCAGCATAATCATGCTGTTCTCAAGCAAAACTGAACTGGTGTAGCTGGTCCACCAGCACTCTCACTTTCCATACAGGGGACCAATAAACCAGCAACCAGCATCCCATGCTGGACCAAGCATGCAAAACATACCTTATGCTGGTGACCAGCAATGCTGGATTTCTCAGCAGTGTCTGCATTTACTGTCCGCTTGTTCTCAAGACTACCATCTTACCTTTGAGCGTGACCCAATACTGCTTCCACTTGCGTCTTGCTACCAGCTCCAGTTTGCGGTCCTTGTGGAGGGTAATGAGGGGCTTAAAAGCCAGCCAACCAGCCCTCCGCACAACACCTTGCTCCTTCTCAAACAGGAAGTCCATTTGCTCCAAGGAGCCCATTGAGCCACTGCTGCTCTCCCCTTCACATTCCCAGACCTGGGGTCCATCAGCAGTTCCACTGCCACTGCCAGTCTCCAGGCCCTGCATAAAGTTCTCGTAGATGTTCTGCCTCAGGACCGCACCCTGGTTCTGATGTCCAAATTGGCCCGTTAACGACCCAGAGCAGTCCAACTTTGTCTGGGAGGACATTGGATTCCAAAATGGACTGGATTCCTCTAGCGTGCCCCCAGCTCCACAGTTGAAAACCTCTGTAAAGTCCACAGTACTTTGTTCCTGAGGTTCCTGAGGTACATGAAGTGAAAAGAGGATGAGAAATGTACTTAACATACTTGTCTTACAAAACTGACACAATGTTGTGAAGCTTTCACACCCTTCCTCTGTCTTTACTATTAACAACCCTGTTATCTATAAACGTTTTACAGGATTGAAAAAAGTCAACTACAACTAGAACACCCAAAACATTGAATAGGAGATGGAATTTTAATATGATAACATCAGCATTATTATTTCAGAGTCAAACAGGAAGGTCTGCTATGCTGACAGACATACGCTAATGCCCAATACACCAGAAAAGTAATTTTCTCACCTGCAGCCTCCGCTTCTTCCTACTCAGACTTCCCGTCCAATCGCTGAGGCGGCGGATGCGACTTTTGAGTGAGTCCTTCCTTGTGTTCCCATCAGGAACTGCTTTTCTGCATGGTAGGGTATGTGAGGTGTAATGCTGGGTTTCCTGACTCTCGTCTTGGGAGTTCGCATCCAGGGAAGAGGTCAGTGAGGCTTGGAGGTGAGGAGTGTGCTCTAGTTGATCCGCCGCTAGGATGCCCACGGTAGGGAATGGCACAGTCATGTTGGGATTTGTGTATAGGTCAGATAATCCATTATGTTCTAAATGAAGGAGCACAGAGTCTCCAATACCACTGTCCCCCTCAGCGTGGTTGGTATTGTACCCATTACTATAGGAATCACTGCTTGCGTACTGACTCCCATGAGCTGTGGTTTGGCAGGTGAGGCTACCCATATGGTTCTCAGACTGCTCTGTAGTGTAACCACTAATACATCCAAGGTCCACTGTACGTGTGGATGAGAGTGTGGTATATCCACTACTGTTGTCTGAAGGCTGGCTGGTGGTGAAGACGTTGTCACACAGATCTGTCCCATTCCCCCAGGGTGAGTCATACCATGAGCCCTCAGAACTAAGAGAGCTACCATTACTGGCCCTTTGGGTAGCATCAACAGGTCCATTGAGACAACTGCCAAGTGACAGCTCAACATCCGGATCCCTCCGTGCATTAGTAAACTCTACCCTCAGACTTCCACCCTCACGAAAAAGAACTTTGGGACTGCTCTTACTCTCTTTAAGCTCAGAACTGGGGCTCCTCATAGGGGCCTGGAGGCCTCCAGTCTGTTGTCTGCAGCCTACAAAGAAACCATTTCCCTGGAATAAAACGTCTTGGTGGTTCTCTGCACATATTTTATCACTAGATCTCCCCTTAATGCAGTCATAATGGCGGGAGATGTAAGGTTGGCTATTCTTGTGTGGTGAAAAAACATTTTTGGCCTTGTATCCAGACGTGCTCTCAGAGTTCCTCCACCAAGAGTGCGGGGACAGTACCTCCTCTTTAGAGGTGTTAGGCTTCAGGGAGCTAGATTTTCCCTTACCAGGGATGATGAAACTGCTGTACTGACTATCTGTATTTCCCATTCTGATCTGTGAGGAAAATGGTAACAAAACATCAAGCTCACAGTTAAGTATCCCATCCATCCATCTTCCTACCTAACTCCATATATTTATACATCTGTCTAATCCGACTACATTTGTCTATCCATCCACCTATCCACCTAACCACCCATCCACACACCTACACACAAACACACACACATTAAAAACAACAGCATTGTATAGTAATAGAGTTTTTTACCTGTTGTAATGCCACTTGTCAAAGCACACAAAGATATTCCTTCATATTCTTTTAGACGTATTCCTTTGCAGTGGTCATCCTCTTTTCCTAATGTTCTCTATGGTTGACTTCTCTCTGCTCCTGCCTGGTGCAGCATCTGAGTCTTACTGAGATCCTCTTCCCTTTACTGTCTCTCTACCACAGCTGTTCCCCTCTCTCTCCATCGCTCATCTGTGGAGAAACAGAGGAAGGGAGGGGCATGTGTCAGTAACACACAGTCGGCTCTTATGTGCACAGTCTGCAGTGGGAAGCCCCACTCCAACCCCCAACCCCAAATCTAAACAGACCTCATGCTTCTGTCCTGCTGCCACATTCCATGACGTAGCGCTGCAAGCTTTTACAAGGGCAGACTTCATACAACCTCACTGTTTATTTTCAGGCAACGAAATTCCTCACAATTTTCTTTATTTTTTTGTCTGAACCATAATGGTTGAGTAACTCAATCCCTCCAAGCAACATGTTTGGACAGAATATGTTTGTGGTGGCATTGTTATGCCTTAAAGCCAAAAGAGGATTTGGAAAAGATCCATACTGAGCATTTTATTAGTGGCAGGATGAAGTGCTCCTGGCTGCTTGGGAATTCTCATATCCTGTGAACGTTATCGAAGGGTTAAGGGTGAGATGGAACTTTGGGGTGCCAGAGCAGCTTGATATGGATATGGGGGTTTGGGGGAGGGACTATAAACACCCCACCCTAACCATGACCTCTAACCCTGGAGTGAGCACTGAATGCCGCTAACACCATCTTCTTTCACACGACCAAGCTTCAATGAAGCAAGGAACAGTGAGCTTGAGATGCAGCAGGGAGGCGGACGGCTGCTTCATTATGATAAGTACCAGCAGGCGGTGTGATGTTATGCTTCGAACACTGCGGCTTTTTAAGACATGGAACACAGAAGCAGCCAATGTGCTTTGTCGGTTCCAGACGCCGGGCTGCAGAGGGCTGAACCAGGGTATTGTGGGATGTGTGTCCTGTCCCATTCAGAAAAGATGATCTGAATGGCAGTCGCTCACATTGTGAGCTTCTTTGTGCATCTTACTGGCCATCTGCTGCCCTAAGAAGTGAGATCAGTCACCCTCGACCCGCGCAATTCAGTCATTCCAAAAAGAAGCACAAGACTGTGCAGTGCCAAACTTTACTAGAAATCAACAGGCTGAGCCAAGAGCGGCTATGTGATAAGTACAAGGAACTTGTTGAAGGATGCATGTGTGTGTTTTGATATGTATAGGTATTTTCCATCTGCTCTTGACACAAAGCCTCACCTTTCGTGAATTAAAAGGCAGGCATATGTCTGCCACTTCTCATTCGTAGCTGTGCTGTTGTTTGACTTGTAATATTTCCCACTAATCATATACTGCTTTTATGATACTTTTTTGATTATTGTAAGAAAAATGCTCCATGGACATTAATGACACCTCAAATCTTGTGACTTTTTTGCTATAAATTTTTCCCACTTAATGATCCGATTTTTATCTGGTGTACAATAAAACAGGTTAAAAAAAATCCCTTAGACCTACACCGAAAGAGGGACATAAGCCATATCTACAATATCACTTGGGGTAGGCTCTTTTTACTTTGCCAGCATGCAAACACCCAGAACACCCCAGAGATTTGCACGGGCAAGGTCGACTCACATTTAATTCAGGAACTATTAAAGTTTACTTACAAGTTAAAGCGGGACAGTTTTATTGATTTATTGTTTTCATTTTAAAGGTTTCCAGGTGCACCTACACATAAGACACACAGTGAATACAGTCTTGCTGCTCCAAACCAATAAGCAATCACAGTTCTGCAGCCTGATATAAAACACATGCACATCTACACACACATTATACCCAGCAAACAGTGATTATGTCTGCCTGGCTCTAAGAATGAAGGCATTATAAAAGTATGTATTTTTTTAAAGGACAACTCCAAGCGGTTTTGGGAGGGGTGGTTTTGGGTGGTAGAGGCAGCTGGCCGCCTGGAAGACCATCATGACTGAGCCTCTTGTTTGACCCAGCATGCCATAACTACCAGCACACCACGTTTAAGACAAACTACCACACCAAAGACAACACAGAGCACCAAGAAAAGGGAGAGGGGGAGAGAGAGACCATTGTTGGTTCCAGGTGTAAGGGTGTGATCGCTTGATAAAAGTAATGGGTTGAATCAAAGGAACAGACAGGAAGTGTGGGGTTGCCACACACTTTGTTTGATTCCAAGATGATTTTCTGGAACATAGCGGTAATTCTTGGCTCATGGCAGAGTAACTGTTGTGACAAAGAAATGTGCTTAATTTTACTGAATGTGCACTTATGGTGTACTTTAAATATTAAAAGGATATTTAAAAAATGTATTTGCAGATAGATATAATATTAATGCAATAAAAGGCCACTTAAGTGTACTTTTAAGAGAGTATACTTTCATGACTGTTTCATTACACACTTTTAAAAAAGTGAACTGTGTAATGTCGAACTAAGACTCCTCTGGCCCTCTTCGGTCATTTTTGACCGACAAATTTTATATTTTGAAATGTTAAAAATCGTAACTTCATCGGAATGAGATGACACTTGGTGACTTTTGTCGCATTAGCAATATGAACACAAAAAAATCAAGGACATGATTCAGACATGTTAAAGGGTCAAAAAAAAAAAAAAAGTCACACTTACCTTCTTTGTGGTCAAAAATGACCGTCATAGGAAATGAATGGGAAATATGAAATAATATGAAAACTCAGAGAATCTTTAGTTGGTACAAACTACAAATCAGCCACTGTGCAGAAAAAAAAAAGCAATGAAGGGGTGACACTCCTAAATGCCAAGAGTGCAAAATAGACACCCCCACCCCAAACACGCACATACTGTATATGAACTAGCACAACTATAACACAGAGCAAGTTTATACAAATGTGTGAAATAAAATCTATAATTCAGCCACAAAGCAGTAAAAAAAACAACAGCAAGAAAGAGGTTATACTCAAAAACGGAGAGTACAAAACAGAAACACCCACTAAAACACACACTCACTCACACACATACATTCACAGACACAAACACACACACAACACACCATTATACACACACAAATGAACCGGTGTGGCTGCAACAATATGTTAAAATTGAGCCTAAACTCAAAGAGGTTAATTGAAATCAGATCAGACCCAGATTTATTAAGCTGTTATAAAACACACCTGTTCAGTTTTGTTATATTTTCATTGTATTTTGATGTTATGTTTAACAAAATGCTGTGACTATTAATGCAAAAACCGACACTTCAAATCAAAATTTCAAACCAAAAAAATCTAAACCTTGACCAATAGTCTTTGAGAATGGTTAAGTATGAATCCAAATACAAAATGTAATAAAAATAATTATCTGTGTCTAAAAACCACTAGAGAATTTATAAGCCACTTTATATAGAACTATATAGGAATCTAGTGGTTACACCATGGCATTACATAAGTTTTTCTTTTTTTATCCCCACCAGATGTCGCTAATCTACCTGTGAGAAAAAAAAAAGGATTTTAAATGCCTTGTCTCTATTTTAACATGGAATACTGCATTAATTGATAAATAATTTAAAAAAAAATGTTAGAAAAAAATGTGTATTATTTTCAATGGGGAAAAATAGCTAATAAAAATTGTATAAATATTACATAGTATCATAAAATACCCTCGAAATTTTATATAATAATAAAAAAAATATTATTGAACAAAAATATATTACATTGGTTTTCCTGAAGACCAAAAAAAGTTACATTTCAAGACTTCGGTCACTTTTGACCATAAAGAAGGCAAGTGTGACTCCTAAATGAAAGAGGGCCAGAGGGTATAAAAGGATATTTTAAATCATTACGTTTTAATACATTTTTGTTGTGCTTTAAAGAAGTACACTTATTTTGATGTGTTGATTAACATACTAAAGCACATGTAAAGTACTTGATTATAATTTTAACTTTAGTGTGTCATTCAGTATTACATTTAAAGTTATTTGGTCTTATTTGTTAACATTAGTTAATGTATTAACTAACATGCAATTAAGTATCCGAAAACATATTCATTTTGCACTAAATATTAAATATATTGGTTATTATAAACTATATAATTTCCATAATAAGTAGGCTACTCTTTTTTTAAAAATGCTAAAGTGTACTTCTTTTTCACAAGGGAACTCATAGCATAATTCAATACTAGGCAATACAGGAAATCGCTTTTCAATTTGCGTTGGCTGCTGTTATGTCAACAATAACTGATGATAAAATGTGATGGGCTAAGGTCTGTGTGCTATCAGACATAGCATTTACGCAACACAGCACCACCATCAATACTAACTGAATATACTCTGTAACAGTACATCAAACTGCCAGTTTCCAGTAAACTGTGTATACTGGCGCTAGACAGCGGCCCATTCAAAAGCAATTTGTGAGAATACTGTGCAAAAGTGATGCTGGCAGTTTCCATGAGAGATTTTGCTGATGTCAGACTGGTAAAACTTTGTTTAGCTTTGAAGTTAAATGTTCACTAAATCATTTACATTTTAAGAACACAATGTGAATGGTGCTTGGCCTTGCAAAACTCGCCATCATGTGTCACAAACCCTGCTCACGACTCTTGTTTTGTGTTTCTGTTTTGTCTCCTGTTTATCTTGTAGTCGGTTTGTAGTTTTCTTTGTTGATTTGTTTCATTAATTGTTCCCAGGTGTTTAAGCTTGTGTGCCCTTAATCCCTGTCTGTATTTACAGTAAGTCCTTGTGTTTTCCTTGTTCAGTGTCTGGTGTTGTCCTTTATGGATGTATTGCGTGCATTTAGTTTACATCACATTCATGAACCCTGCTACTGCTAGTCACAGCAGGTGGCATTAGGTGGAGGGACATTCTAATTATAGAGAGCACCTGATTGGACAAAAAAAAAATTAAAAAAAATGGATGCACTCATGAGTGCAAATGTCATCACTATTTTTGCTCTGATTTCCTGGAAGGGAAAGGAAAAGACTGCATAAAAGTGCAAAAAGTTATTGTCTATTTTTAAGTGTACTCTAGTATATAAATGTTCTCAAAGCTATAACAGACAAGGGCTAAACACCACTCCATTTCTTTGATTAATTATTTTGAAAAATGCTTTAGAGGCTACAATCAAAAAGAAATAAAAAAGAAATAAGTGATAGAAGGTGTGTTGCATGCCTTTTCCTGACAGGAAAGCACTTGTGTGCGTCACAGAACAATCCAGAACGGAAGGAAAGCGCTGCAGGCCACTGTGATGTATAGCTCACAGGAAAACTGTGCTGAAAGGGGGTAGATATGGACCGAGGGCAAGGTCTGTGTGCACTGGGCCATTTCTCATGGGAAAATGCAGGGATGACTGGATTAAACAGGTCTGGAGGGAACAGCACTAGGACAGAGGAAGCGTGGCTGGATCTGTTTCCTCCCTGTTCCTGAGACAGACTCTTATAGTGCGCTTGTGGGCAGAAAGGCAGAGCCTTACATAGGGTCAGCGCTGGAATGGGAGAGTTCTTCCATCTGCTTCCACTGTTCTTTTGCTTTGTAATGTGCAATCATCCCTTAAAACCAACCAAACTGAATGTATGTGGTTTTGCTTTATCTTTTCTAAATTGTATGACTTGCTTGATTTCTTGTGGGTATCTTCTTTTGAAGCAAGTCAGTCCAAACGGCACCATATTGTATCGCTCCCTGGCAGCTACTTGCTACTTGGTGAAAAACTGAAATCTTTCAGAAAGACTGAAATCTCCAAAACCGTCAAGATTATATTTCAGTAATATGTTTTAATTCAGCGTCATCAATTTTGTTTATTTAGCTCAAATTAGACACATATAACAGAAATAATATACTTGAAAAGAATATACTTAAAGGGGTCCTTGATTATTTTTTTACTTTAGTTAGTGTGTAATGTTGCTGTTTGAACATAAACAACATCTGCAAAGTTACGATGCTCAAAGTTCAATGCAAAGTGAGATATTTTCTTTCACAGAAATTGCTTTTAAGGACTACAACAAACAGCAGTTGGTGACTACGAAAAGCTTCTTCCTGGGTTGATGACATCACAACCCCCAAAATTTACATAAACCCTGCCCCCGGGAACATGCAACAGAGTAAGAGTTGTTGTAGTAGAGTGTTGTTGCCATGCCACCATTTTACACCGGACTGCTTCACAAACAAGGGTCGATTAAACGCTAGATTCGCACAAAAGATTAACATGGCGGCACATGCTAGTTGATGAGTTGAATCGATTCCACAGTAACTATATAAATGTATCCACTAACCATTCAGAAACGTCCAGTTGCATTCTAAAAGTTGTAATTTCTTCCTGAGTTTCTCCATCAGTGTCTGACTCCGGTTTGCTTTTTTCACCCACTTAAGCAGGACTTAATAAGTAATTTCATAATTATTTTATTATCTTTGAAAATTCGGGGTTGTTTCAACCCATGTTTGGGTAAAATATGGACAAACCCAACTGTTGGGTTTAAAAATGTAATTAAAATTTAAACCAATGGTTGGGTTAGTCCATATTTGACCCAAATGTGGGTTGAAACAACCCAGCATTTGTGTACTGACAAGCATTTATGGTAAACTAAAATATACTTTAATGTAATTTTTTTAAAACATGTCTAATTATCTATATGTCATGTATTTAAATATATTTATAATTATAGTTTAGACATTTAAAATACACTATATTGCCAAACATTTTGGGATGCCTGCCTTTTCGTGCACATGAAATTTAATGACATCCCATTCTTAATCCGTAGGGTTTAATATGGAGTTGGCCCACCCTTTGCAGCTATAACAGCCTCAACTCTTCTGGGAAGGCTTTTCACAAGGTTAAGGAGTGTGTTTATAGGAATTTTTGACCATTCTTCTAGAAGCACATTTGTGAGGTCAGGCAGTGATGTTGCCTGGCTCACAGTCTCCGCTCTAATTCATCCCAAAAGTGTTCTATCGGGTTGAGGTCAGGACTCTGTGCAGGCCAGTCAAGTTCCTCCACACCAAACTCGCTCATCCATGTCTTTATGGACCTTGCTTTGTGCACTGGTGCGCAGTCATGTTGGAACAGGAAGGGGCCATCCTCAAACTGTTCCCACAAAGTTGGGAGCATGAAGTTGCTGAAGCATTAAGAGTTCCTTTCACTGGAACTAAGGGGAACTAAAAACAACCCCACACCAACACCCCCCTCCACCAAACTTTACACTTGGCACAATGCAGTCAGACAAGTACCGTTCTCCTGGCGACCGCCAAACCCAAACTCGTCCATCGGATTGCCAGACAGAGAAGTGTGATTCGTCACTCCAGAGAACACGTCTCCACTGCTCTAGAGTCCAGTAGTGGCGTGCTTTACATCACTGCATCCGACGCTTTGCATTGCACTTGTTGAGGTAAGGCTTGGATGCAGCTGCTCGGCCATGGAAACCCATTCCATGAAGCTCTCTACGCACTGCTCTTGAGCTAATCTGAAGGCCACACAAAGTTTGGAGGTCTGTAGCTATTGACTCTGCATAAAGTTGGCGACTTCTGCACACTGTGCGCCTCAGCATGCGTTGACCCCGCTCTGTGATTTTTTTATGTGGCCTACCACTTCATGGCTGAGTTGCTGTTGTTCCCAATTGCTTCCACTTTGTTATAATACCACTAACAGTTGACTGTGGAATATTTAGTAGTGAGATAATTTCACAAATGGGCTTATTGCACAGGTGGCAACCTATCACAGTACCATGCTTGAATTCGCTGAGCTCCTGAGAGCGACCCATTCTTTCACAAATGTTTGTAGAAGCAGTCTGCATGCCTAGTGCTTAATTTTATACACCTGTGGCCATGGAAGTGATTGGAACACCTGAATTCAATGATTTGGAGTGGTGTCCCAATACTTTTGGCAATATAGTGTATATTAACTTTAAATAAAATATTAAATAACTTATGTTAAAATATTTATCAAAATTAATTGTACTTTAAAGCACAGCAAAAGATTATTAAAACATAATGATTTAACACATACTTTAAAGTAACTTAATTGACTTTGGAAAGTTGAATTTTGAAAAGTGTACTTAAAAATATGAAAGTATGCTCTCTTAAAGTATACTAAAGTGACCTTTTATTTAATTAATTTTATATCTGAAAGTACAGTTTTTTATGCTTGTAATATTTATAATGCACTAAATGTGCACATTAAATACAGTTAAGTGCACTTCTTTTTTCAAAAGTTAGAGACTTGGAGATTTTTCCAAGTCTCAAGAGATGCATACATAAAAAATGGCAAAGTTAGCAGAAGCAATAAGACAGCTGGTTTGTTCTGTGTTTTTTTTTTTTTTTTTTTTTGAGTATTCTAATGTTTTTACATTACAATTTTACACTGCGAGGCTGTATTCATTGGGTCTGTATGCTTTTCTCTGGAGGACTAACATTTGGCCACTGCCATGTTTTAGCACCTGACTCCCACCAGCAAACCACACAAACACACAGTTGCTGCCCACTAATGGGCAGGATGCTGTGGTTACACCTAAGCCCGAGTAAACACAGCAATCCTACACCATAAAACACACCGAAACACAATTCCTAAGCGCTGCAGTGAAACTGAACACATAAAATCAATACAGCTCCAATTGCATCTTCAATAAATTCCAAGTTTTTAATTCCACTAGTATTGAAATTAGACAAACTGGAATTTTTCAGGAAATAAACATAGTTAAAATGTATAGTATACAGTAATGTGATGGGAATAGCCTTGCCAAAGACTCTTAAAGAAAATATACATGCTTGGTTTTCATTGTTTGTTTCAGAGTCCAAGCCTTAAGTCCTTTTTACAGCTGATATCAACATCCCTCTCAGGGGATCTGATCATAATTGATCAGGTGAGACACATCGCCATTTACACCAGTAAAATGCATCTCAAATTTGTCTCCTTGTGATCATTGTGATGACATTTCAAAGAGGTCTCTGATTTCATGAGAACATACATCATTTACTTTAGTGTATTGGTGCATGTTTTAAAGGTCAAACATAAACAAAACAAAAAACACATTTCTAAATACAGTATTCAAAATGTTATTCTCCCACAACTGCTTTGACAGTGCACATTCTTATTTTAGTCTTGTATTAAAGGTGCCACCGAATTGAAAATTGAATTTACCTCGGCATAGTTGAATAACAAGAGTTCAGTACATGGAAATGACATACAGTGAGTCTCAAACTCCATTGTTTCCTCCTTCTTATATAAATCTCATTTGTTTAAAAGACCTCCGAAAAACAGACGAATCTCAACAAAACGTAACAGTCGGGATCATTAATATGTACGCCCCCAATATTTGCATATGCCAGCCCATGTTCAAGGCATTAGACAGCGGCAGCCAGTATTAACGTCTGGATGTGCACAGCTGAATCATCAGACTAGGTAAGCAAGCAAGGACAACAGCAAAAAATGGCAGATGGAGCGATAATAACTGACATGATCAATGATAACATGATATTTTTAGTGATATTTGTAAATTGTGTTTCTAAATGTTTCGTTAGCATGCTGCTAATGTACTGTTAAATGTGGTTAGAGTTACCATCGTTTCTTACTGTATTCACGGAGACAAGAGCCGTCGCTATTTTCATTTTTAAACACTTGCAGTCTGTATAATGCATAAACATTCTTTATAAATCTCTCCAACAGTGTAGCATTAGCCGTTAGCCACGGAGCACTATCAAACTCATTCAGAATCAAATGTAAACATCCAAATAAATACCATACTTACGCGATTAGACATGCTGCATTACGAACACTTTGTAAAGATCCATCTTGAGGGTTATATTAGCTGTGTGAACTGTGTTTATGAAGCGATAGAGTCGAGAGCTCGGGAGGGGGCGAAGCCTGAATCGGCACATTTCTAATTATGCCTCAAAATAGGCAGTTAAAAAAATTAATTTAAAAAAATCTATGGGGTATTTTGAGCTGCAACTTCACAGACACATTCAGGGGACACCTTAGACTTATATTACATCTTGTAAAAAAACGTTCAATGGCACCTTTAACTGAACTTTGTATGTGCTTCACATAATCTGCCATTACATGTTGATTCTCTGAACTCTGTGATCTGCTCTCCCAAATTTCCCAAATCAATTGTACACTTATTTTCTTGTAAAGTTACACAGTTTAAAACCTACATCTTTGCACAATTCATAACTGACAGGTGAGTCAAGTTGTTCTTACACTGCAATGATTTATAATGGTTTGGAGATGAGTTGATTCTTTTGCTGTGCAAAGCACTGGTACCTTTGGAAATACAAAACTGTTTAATGTGACTAAGTTTGTCCATGCTTTTAATAGATAAAGCATAGCATTGCATAACACCAACGCCAGATTTCACCAAGGTAAGGAACTGAACTGCCCATTCACTTCAATGATAAAATACCAGCCTGCCAAGTATTTCTCTCTCATATTCACAAAGAAAAGAGTTGTTTCCTTTGACCTTACACTGTTCTTGAGCCATTTCCTGCCAGTGGGTGTCTGACCAATCAGAAAGGGCCTTTTTTTTTTTAATGTCATAGAGAAATCAGTCCACCCATCCATGTCAGTTCCGTTTAGGCAGTTTTAGTCAAACATGCATGGATTTTGCATCTTCAGAATTGGGTTGGAATATTCTTCATACCTTGAGTGTGAAAGCATTTAAAGTCCTCCTGAAATCAAAATTTTTAGCTTTTAGTATTAATATGTTAGACTTAAGGTTATGAATAAGCTGGTGTGTTCCAATACAATGACAAAATTTGCATTTAGGAGAGATAAGGTATTCAAAACGTACTCTCACTTCCGCTTCGCACTTCAGCTACAAATACATACAAAAATATGTAAAAACGTCTGTCTTTGTGAGTATTGGGGTTTTTTATGAATGCACTGACAGGGCCCCCCTCACAAAGTTTTGTTTAGGGCCCCTAGAAGTCTAAGACTTTCACTGGCCGTGCACAGGTTGCTGCGGACACAGAAATCAAGCTGCACGCAGACAGTGCACGTAGACATCAGATGATGAAAATTACATCACGCAGACCATCAGCTGAAGCGAAATGCGGACAAGGAAAGTATACTTCGGTCCTATAAGAAAACTTCTTCTGACCCAACTTTGATGGTGTCACGTGGATGTTTGAAGAGTCAACCGCACCCTTGTTGGCTGGTGCTCACTAAAGGCTTCATTTCTAACGTTTGCAGAAGTTGTTACATTCAGTCATCCTCTGCTGCAAAAGAACCTCTTCTGGACTGAAAGGAACATGTAAACAAACCCAAAAAGACCCTTCTCTCTTACATAACAGGGCTGCATATTGTGGTTCCTGTCTACACCAAAAATCTGATCTCACCACCGGGAATTTAAGAGGCGTGCCTCTTACACAACACAGCACGAGCGCTGGACAGAATGGAAAATATTGTTGGAGAAAGACTCATAGACATAGTCAGAGGAGAGCACGTTGAATCAGAGCATGTCCTTTTGCAGGCTTCAAGTGTCCTGTACACATCTGAATGCATCATCAGTGTTGGGAAGGTTACTGTGGAAATGTAATACGTAACAGATTACAAGTTACCCTGTTTAAAATGTTATTAGTAGTGTAACTATTTCAATTACTTTATTCAAGTAATGTAACTGATTACATTTACTTTTTGATTACTTTTCTAAATATCTTTCAAATTTCTTTTCAAAATTCTGTACAGACTTTCAAAATCCTTCATCACTTCAATTAAAGACACAACACTAGATTTTCGTCGCCTATTCAAAACAAAGGCGTAGCTTGATGATGCGCGGAATCTTGGGAGATATCGACTTCGCCTCACAGCCTGTGGAAAAGAATCGTGATGGGACAGTTTAATAGCTATGATACTGTTTTTGAAATCACATTTTTGCATACTGTAGCTATGACAGGAAACACTGGCATCTAACAATGCTTTATACGCAAAATAAAGTCACAATTGTGAAATATGAAGGATTCCATTGCAATGTAACACGCTCATTTAAAACTACACTAATTCTAATTGTGCAAATGACTAAAAATACGGTCATTTGCACAATTAGATATTATATTAGTTGAGAGACTACATGCAATATTTTTTCTTGTAACTAATCATTCAGTATGAACTCTTGTAGGCAAATGTTTTTTTTTAAAATGGTGACATGATCTAAAATATACCCTTTCCTTTATATATAATATACTGTATAAAGTTTAAAATGTTGGTAACACTTTATTTTAGGGTTTTTAACAAGTTGCTTATTAGCATGCATATTACTAGAATATTGGCTATTTATTAGTACTTATTAAGCATATTAAGACATATTAATGCCTTATTCTGCATGACCTTATTCTATATTCTTAATCCTACCCAATACCTAAACTTAACAACTAACTTACTAACTATTAATAAGCAGTAAATTAGGAGTTTATTAAGGGAAAAGTCATAGTTAATAGTTTATATGTGTTCCCTATACTAAAGTGTTACCAAAATGTTAAACAGAATCTTGATTTAAAAAAAAAATCACGGACACATTATGCAAACGCATTACATTTAACAAATATAATTTGTCCAGCACTTTGTGCCATGCACATATGACATTCATAATGATACCTCAAATTGTTTGGCTTGAGAATTAAAGGTGGTACAGAGGATGTTTTCGTCGACTGAGTTTTTTTCAAGTGAACGCCTCCCAAAACTCGTGCACGAGTGTTTGTTTACCACCGGCATTCACTGTGTTATTAAGCCGGGCACACATTTTACAACTAACTAAAACATTCTGACTGTGCTCAACATACAGCGATAGTTTCCTGCTCCTGAAGCAGATTTATATACTTTCACATGGAATTTGAACACCGACTGTAATCGCAGACTGAACGCAACTGGCTCTGACTGGACGCGTTTGAGCGCAATCAGTCATAAGTATCAATTTACATTCATAATCGGCCCTACAATCGTTAAGCCGCGCACACACTTAGTGGATTCATTATGTCAGACTCACCGCAGGTAACTCATAATCTGCAGTTGTTACTCCTGTCTCCTGACAAAAACATTGCATAAGTTGCATGTGGAGTGTGGAAAGTTACTAGAGCGTGCAGCCGCGCGTCTCTCACAAGGAACATCATGGCAGTGATTGACAAGCCAGAGGGCCAATCGTTTACGCGATCATCGTAAACGTTGCGTCATTGCGTAGATTGGCTGATGTTTTAAAGGCCCTACCTCGTGCAAAGATGATGTATATTAATAATATTCCTTTCAGTGCACCTAATAAATAGTCTTTTATCACTTAGTGAAGACAGTTTCAAGTAATATTGCAAAAATGTATAAAACAAAACATCCGCTTTACCACCTTTAAGGCTCTTTTGACCTACAACCAATTAGTAACAACTTGGCAACCACCCACAACACCCTAGCAACTTCTACATGGTCAAACAGCACACATATTTCTAGTTTTACTGTGAATTATGGGTCATTGAGGTTCATAGAAAGTATTTGTGGGAAAAGGGGCTCTGTTTAATGCACATTAAATCCTTAATCTTATAGGATTTGAGAGTTTCCAGTTTACCGTTCCACTAGTCAAGACTCTATGGCTTTGCTTTGTTTGGCTTTAAATGCCTTAAAACAGGCATTTCTTATAGATTTTAAACAATATTCTAGTTTAGTCAGCGTACTGTTTAATACCAATTATAATGCAAAACGCTGGACTAACTGTTGCTGTGGTTGCCGCTGTAGGCAAAAGAAACTGTTCTCTCCTTTAGCGACAAGTAAAATTATGCACTGTAAATAACTTGTGCCCTAACTTTTGTGGTTTGTTTGAAAATGCTGTTGCAAACCCCCTTATTCACACCCTGCACTTCCAGCAAACATCATATTTCCGTAGGCAAATCCTGATAAACAGTTGTCTGGATGAGAGAGTGAATAAGAATCATCTGTCCTGGGAACTGAAGAGAAACACTGCATGTATAATTAAAAGCAGCTGCGGCTGAAGGCGGATCATTATACTGGGGGGAAGGCCTGGGAAAAGTGGATGATGTCATGAGGAGCCCATCTTAAAACAGTTGTACGTAGCGTTGAGCGTTTTACTTCGCAGTTCAGTAAGGGATGGGAAAACATTTCTGTTTATCGCCAGAGGGATGGAGCATGCTGGGAATAAAACCAGCTCTTACTCTGTGGTAAATCTCATTAGAGAAACCAGAGAAAACAAACTGTTAAAATAGCGACTGCCTGTTCCTTTTCTCTGACTGGAAACAGAAGCGTTTCTCTGAGAATCGTGGTCATCTCTGCAACTCTGAGATCATTTGATAATGAGTGGCGCAAAGACGACACACTGGCGCATGGCTTTCCCAAGGTCCATTATTAACACAGAAGCGGGATGCTGATAAGATCATATTTTACTGTTAAATAGTAGAGCGGCTGATTCTGGGTCCTTGAGTTTCCAGTGTGGTGTGACCACAGCAAGCCCCCGAACCACTCGGTGCCCCCCTCACCCAAACGGACGCCTAGACTAAACGACCTACGGCTCCCAAAATTACAGCCATGGGCACACTAAAACTCCCCATTTCTTGGAAGCTATGTGTCCGCTTGACACAAACATACACACAGCATGTTTAACCATAACTATGCAGGCTGAAGTGAAGGCATCCATATATATTATAGTCAAAGAAAGGAGATATTTAAAATGAGAACCATTTTTTTTTTTTTATTTAATTTTCTTTTACCATCAGATAAGATGCCAGCAGCATTTGAACCACTCAACCACTTAGTATTTTTAGGTTGAAAAACATAGTGACGGTACAGCAGACAGCGCAACAAGAAATTTAGCTTTAGTTATAGTATGCAACTTAGGTCAAAATAAATAAGAAGGCCACAAAACGACATTTCTATTCACATTCGATTTCTGTGGCCTGAGTTTGCCAAAAACAAGTCATTTTACTAAGGTGGTGCCAGCAAAACAGAGCCTTGTTCAATTCAGACACAATTATGATCACAAAGTATGTTGGTGAAACATCTAGGGCTACTGATACTGATTTTCATGTTTAGACATGGTCTATTTCAAAGGGATAGTTCACCCAAACCCCAATCACCCAATCTGTCATCATTTACTCACCCTCAAGTAGTTCTAAACCTGTATGAATTTCTTTAGTTCTGCTAAACACAAAGGAAGATATTTGGAAGAATGTCAGTAACCAAACAGATCTCGGCTCCCATTTACTACCATAGTAGGAAACATTGTTAGCCGAGATCTGTTTCGTTACTGACATTCTTCCAAATATCTTCCTTTGTGTTCAGCAGAACAAATAAATTCATACAGGTTTGGAACAACTTTAGGGTGAGTAAATGAATACTTTGGGTGAACTACCCCTATCCCTATATTGCTGGGTGGTATTTTTTTTTTTTTTTTTTTACATTTTCCGACGATATAACAACAAGCAGTTGAGATTTGCTATAGTATATACCACTTAATGTATCAAAAAGGAATTGGCTTATAAGAGTCATTTGTTCATGAAACAGACTAAACAGTTAGTGTTATTTATTTGTTTTTGTGTGATTATCTTCAGAGAAACCTAGTCCAATTCCAAAATGGCTATAATGAAAGTGATGGCTAGGAGGTTAAACAGAAGCAAAGGTATTGACTACTTAAACTCAAACTAATCTTGCATTCTGTCACATTTGCACCTTTTCACTTAAGTGGTTAGACTGGGTTTGATTCAGACTCCAGAATCAGCAAATTCACCTCAATCCACACATGCCAAAAAATTAAAAAGGGGGTTCAGGTTTGCCAAGGACAATGTCAGCCCTGTTTGATTTGGACTAAGGTGAATTCCCTTTCACCATGTGTTGACTTTCCACATCAGATCCCTGCTGGATGTTCAATGGCTCTTTGGCTTCCAGAACTGTGGGTGTTCGGCTGAAAGTCAGGCACGTGCTTGAGCTGGGTTTCTTTTTCATACTGGTGTTGAATGAATAACAGTGTCAGATTTTATGCTAAATACAGCTTAGATTTTAGTTCAGCATACTTTCTGTACATTTCTATTTTCTCAAATGCAAGACCTCTGTACACCCAACAATGAAAACTCTGTCATCATTTACTCATGCTCATGTCATTCCAAACCTGTAAGACTTTCGTTCATCTTCAAAACACAGATGATATTAATGATTTCTGTCCCTCAGACAGCTACGCAACTATCACTTTGATGCTTCAAAAAAGTTCATAAAGAGATCGTGAAATTAATCCATATGAATCGAGCAGTTAAGTCCAAATTTTCTGAAGAGACTTTATATAATGAACAGATTTAATTTATGCTTTTATTCACATAAACATTCACCAATGCACACATTGTGTTATGCTGGACGTTTGAGCTTCCGGGAGAGCCAATAAGGTTCATACGCAGCACGTTTTAGCTTCCGGAAGAACCAATGAGGTTCATACGCAGCAAGTTTGAGCTTCTGGAAGAACCAATGAGGTTCATGCGCAGCACGTTTGAGCTTCCGGAAGAACCAATAAGGTTCATAAGCAGCACGTTTGAGCTTCTGGAAGAACCAATGAGGTTCATACGCAGCAAGTTTGAGCTTCTGGAAGAACCAATGAGGTTCATGCGCAGCACGTTTGAGCTTCCGGAAGAACCAATAAGGTTCATAAGCAGCACGTTTGAGCTTCCGAAAGAACCAATGAAGTTAATTCTTGTGTGTTACGCAGCACAAACATGCTGTTTGAGCTTCAGCAAGAACCAGTGAGGTTTGTTCTCGTGTTATGCAGCATGTTTGAGTTTCCACAAGAACCAATGAGGTTCATACGCAACATGTTTGAGCTTCCGGAAGAACCAACAAGGTTCATTTTCGTGTTTTGCAGCACGTTTGAGCTTCCACAATAACCAGTGAGGTTCATTCTCATGTTACACAGCACGTATTAGTTTTACAGTCACTTTTATTAACTTTTTGAAGCATCAAAGTGGTAGTTGTGTAGACCATCAATGAAGTGAAAGAAATCTCTCAGATTGCATTAAAAATATCTTTATTTGCTATAAGATGAATTAAAGAGTAACTGATGACAATTTTTTGGGTGAACTCTTTAAGGCCGTGCATTTACCAAATTGTTTTTAGTCAGCTGAAAACAGGTGCTCTTCTGAAAATACCTTGCTGCGGGAACTTGAGAGCGCTTTGGTGGCACAGCTTTTTTTTTCTTTTTCACTTGAGACGCTTAAGTTGCTATGATATGGAATATCATAATATGGTATAATCTGATTTTGCATATAGTTTGTTTCCGAACATAAAAATGTTCATACAGTGTAGTATTTGCTCTTGCTCTTGTTTTAAATTATTTTGTTCTGTTTTTATGCTTGATGTTGTTGTCTTTTGCCATTGTACAAGCAGGATGTGGCAGTTGGTCTGTGTGTTTGTCCCACCCCTTCGCCTCCACTGTGATTGGATGGCTCTCCACCCCCTCCCGAGCTCTCGACTCTATCATTGCATAAACAAAATTCACACAGCTAATATAACCCTCAAAATGGATCTTTACAAAGTGTTCGTCATGCATGCTGCATTCATACATCGGATTATGTGAGTATTGTATTTATTTGGATGTTTACATTTGATTCTGAATGAGTTTGAGGCTATGTTCCGTAGCTAACAGCTAACGCTACACTGTTGGAGAGATTTATAAAGAATGAAGTTGTGTTTATGAATTATACAGACTGCAAGTGTTTAATAATGAAAATAATGACGGCTCTTGTCTCCGTGTATACAGTAAGAAACGATGGTAACTTTAACCACATTTAACAGTACATTAGCAACATGCTAACGAAACATGTAGAAAGACAGTTTACAAATATCACAAAAATATCATGTTATCATGGATCATGTCAGTTATTATTGCCATTTTTCACTATTGTTCTTGCTTGCTTACCTAGTCTGTTGATTCAGCTGGCATATGCAAATATTGGGGGCGTACATATTAATGATCCCGAATGTTACATAACAGTCAGTGTTATGCTGAGATTCACCTGTTCTTCAGAGGTCTTTTAAACAAATGAGATTTATATAAGCAGGAGGAAACAATAGAGTTTGAGACTCACTGTATGTCATTTCCATGTACTGAACTCTTGTTATTTAATGGCAAGATAAATTCAATTTTTAATTCTAGGGCACCTTTAAATACGTGGTGGTCCCATTGAAACCAATTGAAAAAACATGCTGCCCTTAAGCAAAAATGCTTTGGTGGACACACGGTTTAAACATAATTTTTATACTAATATTTCAGACAGTTTTCTGCCTTAAAAGGTGCATTTTAGACATTTTTAATACATTTTAAGGACCCGCAGGAAACACATTCTGTTAGGAAGTGAAAATCTAGTTTAAGATGTATTGCATGTAATGTGTAAACATCAATTCAGATTTCAAAGATCATAATGCACTCAACTCAATTACCCAAATTTTCAGTCACAAGTTTGAAAAGCCAGTCTGTTCTAAGAACAGACCTCTATAAATTTTGGCAGCGCTGGTCCGAGGGCATGTGGTGACACTAATTGAGTTGAGCTGGGCTAAAATAAGCTGTGAAGATGTTATCACGCCTACTCCAGTGTTGTACCGTCTTCATGGCCTTTGTGCAATTACATGC
Source organism: Chanodichthys erythropterus (assembly GCF_024489055.1). Taxonomy (NCBI): domain Eukaryota; kingdom Metazoa; phylum Chordata; class Actinopteri; order Cypriniformes; family Xenocyprididae; genus Chanodichthys; species Chanodichthys erythropterus. The sequence goes on along the minus strand of NC_090224.1, from coordinate 24,791,289 downwards.
TTCTGCTGGGCCCCAACAAGCGGCCCAATGTTGATATTGAGCCAGGCTTAGCAAAAAACAACAAATCTCAAGGAGCACCAATGCCTATCGCATTCCTCCATCACAAAGAAAGTGGGTCTCTGCACACGAAAATGGGGTTTAATTAGGGAGAAAATCCAGTGAAAATTCCATACGGCAGCAGTTCAGACAGCCGGGAACAGAGGGTCCTTCTTCCAGCCCAGAGCACAAAGACATCAAGGCACTTTAGAGGGTGGATTAGGGCTGAGAGCCCGCAATGACTAGCGGTGGAAAAATGAAAACAGGAGAGACACGTGACGCAGGTCCAGTCTTTATTCTCTCTCGGTTACTCTCCTCTCTCGTTTTCTATGATAAAAGTTAAACGGCATGGCACTAATTGCCTTTTCCAAAGCAAAACAAACACAAACAGCTGGCTAACGCAGAAAACATTTCACACAAAAGGCCATGAGACATTTGCCAATTCAGTCTAACCAGTAAGTTAATTATCCACACATCAACAATGTTGCCTGACAAGAAAATCTATAAATCTATAAATTATGCCCTGACTATCTTTTAATTTCATAGGCTATGAAGCAAGCTGCGGTGAAAAAAATGCACAACACATTTTACTGATATTTTCTTGTACATATAATAACATAAATGGTATTGTCTTACATATAAAAGTCAAGTATTTTAATTCCACAAAACAGCTTATCCTAAACAGAAAGTTGCTGTTAAACTTTAAATACTACATAGAGTGTGCGTGGATGACAATCAAACAGAATGCATCAAACAAGTCGAATATTACAGACTAAAATATTCATTAAATAATTGTTGTTGGACATCCAATTTAATTTAGTGTATTTTTATAAGAACAGTAACTGTAAAGGATTATAACAAAGTCTCCCTTACATTTACGGGGCATTGCTATGTTCAGTAGAACTTGTGTGTGTTCCCACATAACATTTTACTTCTTACAAACTCTAACCTGTTAGCCTGGTTTGTTTTTACTTATCATTAAAAATTTAGTGATTTAAACGGTCCCGCTGCTTCTACTATGGATTAACAGTTCTTTGTTTGTTTTGTTTCCATAATGTGATCTATTGTAACATTTATATTTAAATTGTATTTGTTTGTAAAAAGTATACTTTTAAAAACTGATAATATATTAATGAAACAAAGGCCACTTAAGTTACTTACATAGAGTCCATTTTCATGACACTGTTTCTTAAAGGTACAATATGTAAGAATTTTGCAGTAAAATATCCAAAAAACACTAGGCCAGTGCTATATATTTTGTTCACTTGGGTACTTACAATATCCCAGATGTTTCCAATTATTTGTAGATCATGAGAAAATTGCAATTTTAACCAAGTCTCCGGGATGTGAGTGGAGTCGCCTGTCAATTGCGCCATACCTGCGTTACCCTCGGTTTTATTTTGTAGAAACCATGGAAACAACAAAGACGCTTTAATATATTACATTTTAATAGACAAGGGAACAACTGTTTTGATATATTTATAGACAGAAAACGAATTATTGTTATATAGCTCAACACGTTTAGTCTTATTGTTAAAATCTAATTTTCTTGATTTTTTGCGAGTACCATGCTTTACCATGCCTCAGAGAAAAACACTATTTTGTCAAGTAGCTAACATAGCATAATCAGATGCAGCTTTATTTTTAGTAACAGTAATACAGATTTTCTCCATCATATAATATGTTTTAAAATTAATTGCATGCCATTTATCAACACAATCCAGCATTTAATGTAATATTCTAAAATCAATCTAGCTTACTGCAGTGTGTCTCGAACAAGTGTCACACGGCAGCCACCGATCGAACGCTCAGAGTAATGCTATAACATCATTTTCAACACACTCAAATGTATCTAATACAATAAACAGAGCTGTGTTACCACATACTCATGACCGGAAAAGCAGAAGCAGCGCCGGCGACTGTGGCATAATAAAAGTTCCGCTGCTCGCGGCGTGTTGCATTCGTCTCTCATTAACAATCGCTCCAGCGGCCTCATTCAGCTCCCACCACTCTCGGCCCTGTTCTGCTTCATACTACAGTAACGTTAATAATCACATCCATGAACATGATTTCTTCCCGAGTCCTATCCCGATTATTTTCCACCAGCTGTGAGGTGAAGACCACATGTCCCAAGATTCCGCGCTCAAACTTGGCGTCATCAAGCTACGCCTTTGTTTTGAATAGGCCTCTAGTGACCTCTAGCGGACAGAAAATCCTACATATTGCACCTTTACACACTTTAGTACACTTTTAAAAAGTGCACTTTGTAATAATGTCATATTAAAAGTTTTTTCTTTATAGAACATTTTAAATTATTGTTTTAATCATCTTTTGTCATGCTGTAAATAAGCATGTGTAACATAAAGCACATGTGAAGTACTTATATAGTGTTAAAGCTAATATATGTACTAAATTGCAGCATAATCATTATGAATGTGTAATTGCAAATATATTTAAACACATGCCCATAAGATAAATGCTTTTCAGTACATTCTGCACTTTAGCTTATTTCAATCATCAATGTTTCTTCTCTCCAAATTAAATTTTCTGGCAATAGTCTTGCCCAAATATAGACTAATTAGGCGTGTTTGTGCTATAAAATCAATAAGACAATGACAATAAAAACCACTGCCCTTGTGGTCACTGTAATTTGACCTTTGCAGCTGAGAGCTCACAATGCTTTATTATTATTCGAACGAAAGGGCGGCATGAACTATGCAGCTCAAAAGGTCAGTAAAATATGCTAATACAAACAAACAAGATATACCAACATAATCCTCTATTACAAATGTAACAAATGTACACATCGCAAAGAAAAGTGATTATACTTATATGATGCTAACATGGTTATTCCTGACCTTTCAAGTAGTTTCTTTTCATTGGGACAGTTGTGACTGGCACAGTGGTCCTTAACTGGTGGTGTATGAACCAAAAACTGGCCGCAGGTCTGTTCTGATGATAGGGTCATGCACAGCAGGGAAACAATATTAAATGCTAATAAAAATTATTTATAAAAGCACTCATGTTTAGGATAGCAAAATAAATTGACTTATCAACTTTTAACTCTTTCCCCACCAGAGTTTCTGAAAAAAGTTACCAGCCAGCGCTAGCATTTTTAATCACTTTTATGGCTCCCCAGAATATTTTGTCGTATGAAGAGCCTGCTTTAAAATACATAAATAAATATTCTAGCTTCATGCATTCATGGGCAAGTCTTATAAAAAAGCAACATTTTGAACAAAAAACTGAGAAAATTGCGTTTTTGTCAAAGACTATGTCTGGATCGGATTCAGAACAATAATCAAACATAGACCGATAAGATCGTGTCCATCAATACCCCCAAAGCTTCACAGCCGTTACCTATTCAAGAGTTTGACATTTCGTTCAGTAATGTTACGCAATTTTGATTTATATGCTGTTGAATGGTTGATGATCGTGTACATGTGCATTAGCAATGCTTCTATCGCTAGTTTCTGCTTCTTCTTCGCTTGTTTTTGGAGATTCTGTACTCTTTCAGAAGATGCATATTAGTGCCCCCTACTGTATAACAGTGAAAATATGGAGGGGATGTTTTGTAACATAAATGATGGGAACTCAGGGCCCAATCATACACCCGGTGCAATGTGGCGCCAGGCGCGACGCAAATGTTTTTTGCTAGTTTCAGCCCGACGCAGTTATTATTTTCACGTTCTGCGCCACGTTGTTTAAATAGCAAATGTATTTGCACCCATTTGTGTGCCCATGGGCATGCTGGTCTGAAAACGAAGTGAGTTCAGGCACATTTGTTGGTGCGTTACTATTTTGAGGCAACTGAAATAGACTGCGCCATTGACCAACTGAAACCTGGTCTAAAGTCAATGGCGCAATATTTGTTGTTACATAAAGAGTGTGTTAGTAATACGCGCCTATATGCGGGTGCACAATGCACATACACTCTGCTTATTACACACACAGCGGCACGCAGAAGAACAAAAACATGCCAAATATTAAAAATAGAAGGATTACAATGTAAAAGATTATTACTGGGTGCATAAAGAAAAAATGCTTTGTTGGAATCCGGCTTCTCCCATAGATGGTTTGCAAATTCCGCCATGTAAATAGTGAATCCGCCATGGCATGAGTGCAACTGGCTTTTAAAGGGAATGGGAGATGATACTCTGATTGGTCTATTGCCCAAAACACACCCATTACTTGTTAAGAGAATAGGGAAAACCATTTTAGACCATGTGCAGGGCGCGCCGACGATTTTTCCCATCCTTAAACTAGCAAAAGTGGATTCGGACACGCACTAAGCGCACTTACACCGTGCACTTTAGGCCATGTGCTTAGATCGTTAAAATATAAATATAATTTTTTTGTCACTTTCATACAATTTTGGTACATTGGGTTGCTAATTGATGTCCAATGTAAAAATCTGGGTCGAAAAGCATAATCAGAACTGATGGATTAGCAGACCGCGCATGCATAACTAGCAAGGTCATTTTTCAAACAGTAATAATCATTACCATGCACTGCGCTTGCTTGGTTGACACTCACTGGAACACACTGGCTTGTTGACTGAAACTTTGGATGGAGATCAGATGCACAAAGACATTACAAGCCCAAATGACGCCTGGACAGAATTCAACTTCTGAAACATTGGACTAACCTCAGCATTACGTTTCTACACTGCAGCCCCATGTGCTTACAATTTACCAACAATTATCAGGTGCATTAGCGTCACTGAATAAACTTGGCATGCTGCTGTCAGTCTGTCAGATGTCCAGGTGCAGGTACCTGGCTCTTACGCTCAATTGAAATCAAACAACAGAGCTAATTTGTCACAATCAAGAGATGGAATCAAACCGCTTGTCAGCACTAAATTTAGTGTATAGTAACTGCAGTAGGCATGAGGCCAAAAGGGAAATGAGATGCATCGCGATCTGTTAAAGGCACGCCAGAACCAATGACGTTCACTGATGTCATACTTGGCTTAATGCATTATAAGGAGGCAAGTGTGAATATGCGCAAGTGTGATTGAGATTTGAGAGCCACAGCAGAGGGCAAGATTTTCAGGTCACTTGGGGTGCTTTCATACTGCCCCTGTCCCAAATGGCACCCTAAATACTCACGGTTTTCCTACAAGTCGGCACTTTTTTGACATAACGGCGCTTTGACTGTTGAGAAGAAGTCTTTTGCGAAGCTCGCACCAGTGCGGGCTCAGCAAAAGTGCGCATTGAGGGCACATACTGACCGCAAGGCACACTTCTAGAACCTAAAATGACAAATGGGACACCCTACTGTCTCATGGACTTAACGGACACGTGCACGCAGAAGTTATTGTAAGTCCACAAGACCGAACGTGCTTATGAAGTGTGCCATTTGGGACAGGGCCATTGGCATTTCGAAACACGCACGGTTCGCATGAAAAATTGGTAATGTGAAAATTGTCATGTGGACCCGGGAGCGCACCGGGGTACCAATCCCGAGACTACCTGTAGGAGGTGGTCTGAGTTTGGTTTCACTGGAACTGTGGCACGATTCGTGTGAATGTGAAAGCAACTCAGATGGCCTTGTTTACTCATGGTATTAAGGAGCCTTTTCATCAATCCAATCACAAGTGGACGACGCTAAATACAGGTGTAAACAGGGTCTAAAACATCTTGAGCTTGTCCACTTCCAAAGGTATTCGAAAACACATTCGACCGGATTGCTTTCGTAGTGAAATGCTCATGTGGTTGAATGCGTTTGAACAGCCGCAAAAGAACGCCTACTGACCTAATGTGGAAACACCATGGGAAGCACGCTAGACGGGATTTAAACTTTGTAGGCTGAAGACCCAAAATTTGGTTTTAAGGAAAAACCGTACCAAGCACAATGTTCTCTCATCATTCCTGATTTCGAACAAGCACTCACTGCTTTTGGCATGGTCTTGTGGTTATAAAAGCAGAAACAAAAGCTGCTGCTCTCCGTTTGTTTTTCCATAGTCTCCAGGCACGTTTATATGTAAATTGCGAGAGCTTATTCTGTCCATTAGATCGAAAGATCTGAAAAAAACAACATACATTTACCCACCCATAGACCCTCCCCTTGAAGAAATCAGACAGAAGAGGTTGAAAGAGGACAAAAGAGAATGATGGATAAAAAAACCAGGTGTCTCTCCCTTGTCTACTTGTGATCCGATCTACCAAAATGCATCTTAATACCAGGTGTAAATAGGGCCTCAGACTTGTTCAGCTAAATCAATTAAATTTCATTGATCTGATGATCATTGATTATCCGTTCCTCATACAAGGCTACCATATGACTTTAGAACACTTGGAATAACATGCTTGAGTTGTATATTTATGATATTTTTATAGAGCTTGACAGCCCCTGGTTACCATCTTTTCACATCCTTTTAACCTTTAGGACCTAAAACATCACAGACAGTTAAGTTTAGTAAAGCAGACTAAACATTTTTGGATGAGAAAGCCAAATATAGTGTTTCAGATGCATACCGTCATAGGCAGAACTCCAATTACAGCTCATTATATATCAGCGTGTGCACTGCATTATGATGTGGCCGCTCTGATCAAAAAGCCGGTATGGTTGGATGCCGGAGGAGTGTGTGGTGGTGATTATGGGGTAGTGTTTCCATGACAGAGGCACTCTGGTATAAACCTTCTGCTGCTGCTGAAGACGCTCGCTCTACCAAATCCATGGCTTTATTTGTCTGCAGCTGATGCTTTGAGCCCTATTCACCTCAGATGCACTCAGGGAATCCAGCTGGTCTCTGGATGCTCTTTGAGACCCTGAGATCCATAGCAAACACTATGAGGCGGTGACAACAAAGAAGCACACACACCCTGAGGATGGGGGTGGTTAAGGCTCTTGAAGACACAATAAGATGCATGCGGACTCTTAGGAGCAACATGCGGTGGATTTCGCGCAGTGTAAATCATTAATAGGTTTGTCCTATTAATTTAAGGTCCCTGTTTTTAAAGAACATATGGGTGGAGATTATACTGCTCAGCATCGCTACTTAGACCTTAACTAGCTATCATTAAAGCAAATGGAGGAAAATCTCATTAACATCATTTTATTCAATACTAAGACAATTGGGAGAGGACCTATAACATATTAATCTGCGCTCTCAATACTCTTCCTGCATATCTTCAGATTGTACTGTGTCAACGGTAGAAAGGTTCTTCATCAAATTTAGTGGATACCAAATTTGACTGACCAAATGTTCTCAAACAGGTTTCGTGAACACTCCCTTTGGCCACTGGCTGGGCAAACAGATGGTGCCTCCCCAAACTTACACATTGGTTGAGGCAATGTTGATATGTTGTGTTTGGTCAGAATGCTCAAAGGAACATTTAAAGTCACCATGTAATCAAAATTGACAATTCTTATTGCATTATTTATTAAATGATTTATCCATGACCATTATTTTTAAGAAAAATATTTAATGTGCCCTCATTGAGTTTAATTATCTCATTATCTCTTTTGCAGCAACATCTCTTCTCTGATGACGTTTATACTGGCGTGAGGGCGGGACAACCTGTCACTCGCATGAAATCGACCAATAGCAAATCACGACCAATCAATTGGACAAAATCAAGTCCCGCCTTACATTTTTTAGTATCTATGCTAAACATATTTTTGGAAATTTTATGGTGTAGGTGTCTTTCTTTAAAATAAATGACACTTGGTTTGATATTTCGTTATTTAATGAATGACATACATCATACTTTTTAACTTTTGCTTTAGTATCCCAATATTTTGGGGTCACTGTGTTATTACTGTGCAATATTCTTACAGTAAACAGAGAAAAGGAAGAAACAGACATGAAAAATAAGAGCTCATTGTTGTTGTTTGTACAGAGAAAGAGCGAGGTTCGTAGCAAAATGATAATGTTTATAGGCTTCTAACAATGATGCTACTTTACAAGGTCCTGTGAAGCCTGACGCGTACTGTTTCATAATGTTGTGACATGCCAAGATACATCAATTAGTATCCTTACTAATGGTAAGGATAATATACGCACTGAAATATAATCTATTTTCGACAACAACACAAAAAAATGTGCGTAATATAAAAGTGTTGTACGCTCAACTTTGACAGCTTCAATTTCATGCTTTATGCTGCGTCTGAACCAAAGATCAAACGCACTGCAGAAATATTAAAAGTTATCCACTCACCGCAGCTGAAATGATGACAACTATAAGACAATATTATCTTAAAAAAAAAACAAAATCCTTAAATATGGCATTATCTTCCAGGACAAGTACACGTCGTTCCTTCCTCGCGCGCAGAATGCCAAATGACCATCATGAGCCAAAGCGCGCGCTGAAACCACACCTCCACCCTCTCCAAACTCTCTGTAAAACAGCCCACTGAATAACACTGAGTTGCTATTCGCATTCCTGTTGATATTGTTCACTTGTTATCCAGCTTTAATGCAGTTCACGTGAATGCTACTTCACGCACTGTTTCTTTCTTCAGTGTTTCAGCGACATTCGATTGTTATTTGTCGGATCTTTTTAATGAATCTGACGAATCGGTTCACAAATTCAGACTGATCTCGAAATACCGTTTCTTTAAGAAGCGATGAATGAGCTATATTCAATTTTATATGTTGTGGTCCGAGAGGGATTGTCTGAAATCAAACTTGACAATTCTTATTTTTATGAATATTACAGCACTTATTATAAATGATTTATCCGTGCACTGTACATTATTTTTTAAATCATGTGTCCTCGTAATCTTTAATCAAAACCTCTTCCCCTCCTTCTTGCAGCAACATCTCTTCTCTGCTGACGTGTTTACTGGCAAGAGGGCGGGCAACCTGTCACTCACATGAGATCAACCAATAGCAAACCACAATCCAATCAATTTCTGATGGATAAAATCAATTTCCGCCCTATTTTTTGTTTTGTTTGTTTGTTTGTTCCGGAAGTTGTTTTACTCAGATATGTCAGTCACAAAATAGACCAATTTGGTGTTTGCAAACAGCAATGACCTTTTTTTTTTTTTTTTTTGTGGGCGGAGCCTACTTGATTGCAGAAAATGACAGTTGAGCAGTAGCAGTCTATGGAAGCCACGAAATAAAAGAATAAAAAAGTTAAGTTCGAGTTTATATCTAAAAATTATGACTTGTAGGCTATTTCTCACAAATCTGAGTTTATATCTCACATTTCATACAAGGGAAAACTGAATTGTGAGATACTTGTTATTCTGTCTTTTTTTCTCAGAAGTTTATCCCACAATTCTGACTTTTCCCCCTCAGAATTGTGAAATAAACTCACAATTGCGAGTTTTAAAGTCCGAACTGGAAACGCAAATGCAAGAAAAATGTCAGAATTGTGAAATAAAAATGTTATAGGCTATGTTTAAAAGTTACCTATGTAAAATGTTATATAGGTTTAAATATTATTTCATGTTGTAACTGCTATGTATGTATGTTCTCTGAACTGCATATGTGAATATTATGTAGACGTATTGTTTACATCAAATTCCTGCTTTAATAGTAGACTAAATCCTTGCAGGTATCATCAGTCCAGTCTGTGACTTAACATAAACGTCTCAGTTTAGCTTCAAAGGGTGTTTTCAACGACGGTATTCAATAAAAATGAAGACTATATTTTTTTGCATTCCGATTCCAACATGCTCCAAAGGGGTCTATAAGGAAGAAAAGGCCATCACAACTTCCATTTCATGCCGACTTTAATTGCAAAAAGCATAAATGGTACAAATAAAAAAGTAAGTTACTGGAAATATGGAAACATTTTTTTTAAACTTTTTTTTTTTTTTTTTTTTACTGTTTTAAAGCAATATTTCACCCAAAAACTGAAAAGTCTGCAAATTCCAAATTTGTATGACTATGACCTACTTTCTTTATGTGGCACACACACACACAAATAATTTCAATCTATTTCCTTACACAGTGCTATTATGACCTATGAAGACTTCAAGAACATCTAGCATTAAAACTCATTCACTCTGAAAAAATAGCATTAAAATTCTTTTAAATTTCTCCTTTGTCTTCAGTGGAAGCGAGAATGTCATATGGTGTGATCTATTCCTTTAATGTCTTGTGTTCTTGAAGGCTGGCTGTGCAGAGACAGAACAATCCACACGTCTTTGTAAACGGACATCTAATGTGCTAACAAGAGAAGCCTGATTCCAATTTCTACAAGACACTTTAAGCTCTCTCAAACAACTTCCAGACTGTTTTGTCCAAAACCCATGTAAACCCATTTAAGAATGTTAATGAAACTGCATTGCTGTCATGTCTGATGGTCAACAACAAATTCAAGTGAGATTTAAACTATTTTTAAAAGAGATGTACACAGAATTGTGGGATATTAGGCCATGAAGTATACACAAAAGCAAATATTTTGTCTCTTGAAACAACCCTTTGACCTCTCGTCTCACAGAGATTCAAACCCAGTCAGCCAGCCAGACTATTAGTGTTCGTGTTGTCCATGCTTGACTGGTTAAGTCCTTTGCTGCATGGTCTATTGTTATTTCTGCCTTTGCATTTCTCTTTCCGTTGAGGTCAATGTCAGTTTAGAGGGTCGTCTTCAGTCACACAGAAACACGTGTGTTTTGTCCTAGCCTGCAGCCCTAACAGTGGCCGCTGATCACACAAACACCATTACCCACAACATTATTACCCCAGCCTTCCCGCTGGTTTGCCCGCATTGCAATCTGAGTGCAACATTTCACATCTTGCTGCTCCTTGTTAATGGTAATAGCGATCGCTCGCACAGAACTCCGAATCATAGCCGAGGGGCCCAAGAGTTCTGAAGAGCAGAGAGACGTATAATCATATCATGCAATGGAAACAACATCAGAGACCTCATGGGAAACAAAGCGCCCGCAGTAGGTTTACCCAATCAACATTATTATTCATTTCACTCCACCGAGGCAGAAAGAAACTCATCATGAGCCTTATTGACACGGAGGATAAAGGAAGATTGGAGTTTGCACAGTAGAATTTGAAGACAGATTAAAGAGAAGTTTAATAAAGGCCTCAGAAGGGTGGAAATCAAAAACTGGTTCTTATTCAGAAACAGTTCCATGTTCTTAAAAAATGTCATGATGTTTCTTTCCATTAACACTTTCCATTGACATCATTATGTTGTCCTCACAAGATAAAAACATACAAAGCAACCAAAATGATACTTTGGATGTGGATCTTTTTAAAGAATCAGTCAAAAAGACTCAAATTTGTCTAAAAATCATGTATACTTAAGCCTCAATGAAACTGGAAAAAACAAAGTATGAAAAGTTTAATAACCAGTTAAAATAGCTTTTAACCCGATTTAACCCATAAAATGTAGTTATGTTGGTATAAATGAATGTATTTTGATTGATTCAGTATGTTAAATTATATTTTTGACCAGTTAATTTAGTTAATTTATAGGTTACCATTTTTTTCAGTGTTCCCTATGTAGAGAAAATTGAAATGCTAAAAGTGTTACGAATGGGAGGCTCAGGCAGGAGATCCAAGTGCAGCGTTTTATTAAGAATGAGAATGACCCTGCCTGTACGACCAATCAGGAACAAACAGGAGCAGCAAAGGACAGGCAGGGTCGTAGTCAGGGTACAGGCGGTAGGTCAAAAGGCAGGCAGATATCACTCACAGAACAGTATACAAGGCAAGGATCAGGACAGGCAGCAACGGATCAAAAACAGGAACAGACAAGGTCGAGAACAGACAGGCAAACAGGGAATAAACGCTCAGAAATTGCAACAACAGTTAACAATACTTCGCGGTGAGGTGGTGTGAGTGGAAGTCCTTTATAGTCCTGATAATGAGAAGCAGCTGGGTGTGGTGATTAGTGATTAGTGTTAAGTGTGTGCAGGTGAGTGGCAGAGAGGATGATGGGAGATGTAGTCCGGGAACTGACAGGAACAGACGGTGATCATGACATAACGCCCCCCTCCCGGAAGGCGCGTCCTCGCGACGTGAAGGAACAGCTAGGGAGGGGGGGTGGGGGTGGGTGCATTGGAGATCTAGTAGCAGCCAGGAACGGGATCTCCAATGCAGCCCCTGGAACTCCGGCAGCCACGGTGGGTCAGGTGGCTTGGGCAGCCACGGCAGGTCGGAGTCCATACATGGCCTTAGTGGCCTACAGTCCATTAATGGCCATGACAGCAGTGGTTGAGCAGGGTCCCCACCCACCAGCTCCCCACCCCTAGGTATACTGCCCCCCCCCAAAAAGTTCTTGGGGAAATCAAGGGAGGCATTGGCGGGTTCATGGGCAAGGAGCTCGGGTGGCGCCAGCAGGGCAGATGGCCTGAGCGGCAGCGGTAGAGCAAATGGTCCAGGCGGTGGTGGCAGGGCCGACCAAGGCTGCTCTGTGGCCTTATCAAGGAGAGCGGGCAGTTCGGTGACGGCCTCCATGGCCGTATCAGGGAGAGCGGACAGCTCCGGGACGGCAGCGGGCTCGGGCTGCTCCGGGACGGCAGTAGAGCTTGAGTTCCTCAACGCACGTAGGACAGCCAAGACATAAAAAGTGAGCACAGCCCTCTGGGCTGTGCTGGAGCGGACTCACTGGCTGGAGCGGACTCAATGGCTGGAACAACCCCTGCATCCTTGAGCACCGCAGGGGCGGCCATCTTGCCCGTGGGCACTGGCAAAGCAGCCATTTCGTCCATCGCGTCCAGGGTGCTTAAGTCCACTGCAACCGGCGAGCTTGAGAGCGTTGCAACCGGCGAGCTTGAGAGCGTTGCAACCGGCGAGCTTGAGAGCGTTGCAACCGGCGAGCTTGAGAGCGTTGCAACCGGCGAGCTTGAGAGCGTTGCAACCGGCGAGCTTGAGAGCGTTGCAACCGGCGAGCTTGAGAGCGTTGCAACCGGCGAGCTTGAGAGCGTTGCAACCGGCTGGCTTGAGTGCGAAGCGGCCGGCTGGCTTGAGTGCGAAGCGGCCGGCTGGCTTGAGTGCGAAGCGGCCGGCTGGCTTGAGTGCGAAGCGGCCGGCTGGCTTGAGTGCGAAGCGGCCGGCTGGCTTGAGTGCGAAGCGGCCGGCTGGCTTGAGTGCGAAGCGGCCGGCTGGCTTGAGTGCGAAGAGGCCGGCTGGCTTGAGTGCGAAGAGGCCGGCTGGCTTGAGTGCGAAGAGGCCGGCTGGCTTGAGTGCGAAGAGGCCGGCTGGCTTGAGAGCGAAGAGGCCGGCTGGCTTGAGAGCGAAGAGGCCGACTGATGCTTGGGAATTCCAGCCGCACGCGCCGACATCAGCGGTGGATCAGCCACACTGGAACGCAACCCTCTCCACTCCCAGACAGATCCAGAGATGTGACGTGATTCTGGGCGATCAGCGGCGACGTGACTTTGCTCTGGGCGATCAGCGGAGACGGGACGATGCTCTGGGCAATCAGCGAAGGCGTGACGTTGCTCTGGGCGATCAGTGGAGACGTGACGTGACTCTGGGCGATCAGTGGAGACGTGAACTGTTGTTGTGATGGTAGCCGCCATTTTGTGAGTGTCCATTGGCGCGGCAGCCATTATGTGCTTCAGCGTGGTGTCGCGTTCCTCCGCGACCCCCACAGTAAAAGTTGAACCAGCGGTGAGCAGGGCAAAGTCCAAGAACTCTACGAATGACCCTCGTGGACCATTGGTGAATACATAGTCCTTAAGTGGTTGGTTTAATCCATAAATAAAAAAGTCAATGAGGGCACAGTCGGGTAGATCAGATAAGTGGGCTATATCCAGAAACTTCTGAATATGTGCCTCCAGGGTACAGTTACCTTGACGAAGGCTGACAAGACACATTGCTGGGTCCATGCTGATGCTGGATGAGACAAACACTCACAGTAGCTGCTGGATCTTGGTTTGGCGAAGTATTCTGTTACGAATGGGAGGCTCAGGCAGGAGATCCAAGTGCAGTGTTTTATTAAGAATGAGAATGGTCGTACAGGCAGGGTCAATCAGGAACAAACAGGAGCAGCAAAGGACAGGCAGGGTCGTAGTCAGGGTACAGGCGGTAGGTCAAAAGGCAGGCAGATATCACTCACAGAACAGTATACAAGGCAAGGATCAGGACAGGCAGCAACGGATCAAAAACAGGAACATACAAGGTCGAGAACAGACAGGCAAACAGGGAATAAACGCTCAGAAATTGCAACAACAGTTAACAATACTTCGCGGTGAGGTGGTGTGAGTGGAAGTCCTTTATAGTCCTGATAATGAGAAGCAGCTGGGTGTGGTGATTAGTGATTAGTGTTAAGTGTGTGCAGGTGAGTGGCAGAGAGGATGATGGGAGATGTAGTCCGGGAACTGACAGGAACAGACGGTGATCATGACAAAAAGTTTTGTGCTCCATTTGAGATGACTCCACCTTTCTTAAAATGTCTACAGTAGATGGAAGAATACATAGTATTATTAGTAGTAAGTACTAAGTGGACAGTGAGTAGCACATAATTTAGGACACAACCACTGGCTGGTTGTTCTAGTTAAAGATACACATTTAGAACAGATCACCGACTCCTTAATGGTAAGTGAATTTGGAATTGAAACCATAATCGTTAAATTCCTATGCCTAGATGGAGTGAACATTACATTGGGAACAACTGAAAAAAGTGTATTATGGAACACACACAGCCAAAGACAAATGTTCATGGGAAAAAGAGATATTATAAGAAGTATGCTATATGGAGTCTCACCCTTAACCATGGAACTCTTCCCATATAATTACAGAGCTTCAACAACAATTCCCTGGAAAACGAACAAACCCATCACAGGCTTTTATATTTTAGTTAGAATGAGCAATAGATTCTCTTATATACTATTATGAGTCAAACCAGAAGAATGAGTCGCGAGTTTGCTGCACTGTGGTTTACAGTGAGTCACAGCTCAAAACCACATTCCCTTTAAGGAATGCACAGGAACCTCAGCATCTCTCCAAAACCTACCTTCAGCAGGCCAATGAATAAGCTAATGTCACATCCACAGAATGAAGCCACATTGTAGGAGAAAGAACATACAGTACATTTATGAAGCTCTGGGTTGGGGTCAATGATGTGACAGGTTTTATTTATTTATTTATTTTTGTCCAAAGGCCTTAGTGAAACATATGTCCTACACCTTCCATATTCAAATTATAGAACAAACGCGGCACCAGTTCCATTTTTCCGTAAGTTGAATAGGGAAGGTGAAGGACGTACAGCGTAAGCTTTTTGAAGAATACGGAAGGCGGTCTGGCGGAAGCACTTGCGAGGCGATCATCTGTGTTTATAAAGCATATACATTTTTTTTTTTTTTTTTGATGACCAATCGTTTCGCTAGATAAGACCCTTATTGATTAAAGCCCTTTGAAGCTGCACTGAAACTGTAATTTTGACCTTCAACCGTTTGGGGTCTATTGAAGTCCACTAAAGAGAATAATCCTGGAATGTTTTCATCAAAAACCTTAATTTCTTTTCGACTGAGAAAGACGGACATGGACATCTTGGATGACATGAGGGTGAGTAAATTATCAGGAAATTTTAATTTGAAAGTGAACTAATCCTTAAGTGAAACTAACACTTAAAGGGTTAGTTCACCCAAACATGAAATTAATGTCATTAATTACTCACCCTCATGCCGTTCCACACCCAAAAGACCTTTGTTAATCCTCGGAACACAAATTAAGATATTTTAGTTGAAATCCGATGGCTCCGTGAGGCCTCCATAGGGAGCAATGACATTTCCTCTCTCAAGATCCATTAATGTACTAAAAACATATTTAAATCAGTTCATGTGAGTACAGTGGTTCAATATTAATATTATAAAGCAACAAGAATATTTTTGGTGCGCCAAAAAAACTAAATAACGACTTATGTAGTGATGGCCGAAATCAAAACAATGCTTCAGGAAGCTTTGGAGCATTATGAATCAGCGTGTCAAATCTGTTGTTCGGAGCACCAAAGTCACGTGATTTTAGCCGTTAGTCAGTTTGACACACGATCCAAATCATGATTCGATTAACCAATAAAAAAATATTTACATTGACATCTGTGGTGCAAGTCGGGAATCTAGAAGCACAGAAAAATTTTAAATGTCAAATATTGCTTATTGTTTATATTTTATTTACACCTTTAATGCATTTTGAATGTATTAAGTCATGATTATGATGTATGTAACAGCCGCACTGTGCAGGAACCCTCCAAAACTTCCTCCCTGATATCCTGTTGTGAGCTCAGAAGTTGTTAATCGATAGTATATGCTTTTGTTGAAGCCATCTGTTCACATCATTTCAGCTTATTTTTTTAAAATAATCATGTTTAACAGTGGAATTCCTCATGAAAATTACATTACCCATGATGCTGTACCAAAAATTCCACCAAGCAAATCGCATTACTAATCCCCGCCTCCACTCAATCACACCAGCTCGGACAACCTGATCCACTCAGTTAACTGAAGTAAACGCTATACAATGGCGGAAATATTGGTTTAATTCAGCCATATTTGAACCAGAAACTGATTCAGGAATTATACAGGGTTATGTACAAGTCGATGTATCAGATCTGTAATGTGCTTTGACTTGACGACATTATTAAACAGCTAATAATGTGTTGCTAATGTTACACAAATCATGTTCACGTTCGCCATCTCAGTTTGCCTTCTAAAAATCAGCATCCTTAGAAACGCTTTTAACATCAAAGAAAGTCAGTGGAAAAAGATATAGTTCATCATAATATTTTAATATACATAATATACATAATTCACCCTCTATATTGCTATGTGTACCCAATTTTTCCTGTCCCTTCATAAAGGTGTTCTTGTTCTTACTGTGGAAAAGCTCCACCCTGTATGTTGACAGGATTGGTTACACGATTTTAAACCGTGTTTTTGACACTCTTTGGTTCACTGCAGTTTTAAAGGGAAAAACTCAGCAATGGTGTTGGTGATGAATTTGCACATGATTTGCCTTAAAGCCTATTAAAAACACCACATAGATACATAAACAACATTAAAAACTTGATTTTCACCACTCTATCTCCACCCTATAATGAATTTTTATTTATTTTTTTAATCCCCATATGGGAAAAATGAATGGAAAAATGTACCTGAATACCCTGATTACCCTCATTGACAAATAAACGGCCAAAGTTTTTGGGGCAAGTTGGTGCTCGTTCATGTAAGTGACGATCCCTATGTGTGAATTTTCAAAGACGCATTCCATGAGAAGATCCAACGTGTCGTCGATAAACAACATATATTTGGCAGATTAAATGCCTAGATCTGTCTGCGATTCAAGACCTGCAGTGTGAAATGTGTTTTGGCTGGAACTAACAACAGACAGTTGTGTAGTGTAAAAGGAAAATTGTATGCTGCCTTTTTTTTGGGGGGGGGGGGGGGGTAATTTTTAACAGAGTGTCTATTTACACCAGGTGCAAATAGCCCACCTTGTTGGCTATTTATTAACTCCTCCCACCAGTGTCTGGTTGAGCCAGACAAACAGGAGCAGTGGAGTAAGGATAGTGGATATAGTTTTTGACATAACCAATCCGAGTTTGAATCCTCTGAATCCTTAAATCCCTTTTTTTTTTATCCCGTTCTTTTCCCTTTTCCCGTTGCATATTAGTTTGGAGAAGCATTTATTTTAAATAAAAACAAAGACAATATTCAAAATTTGTATATTGAAAATATTCCACATCAGCCAGTGTATATTGTTACCACACTCAAAAATAGCTCCCATCCTAGACCTTTCCTGATCAGCAGGTTCAATGTTAGGGTTAGGGGTAGGTCTAGGTAAAGGCATAGAATTTAGAAGGGATGCTAGGGATATGTCCCTATAAATATCTAATGATGGTCCCACTTTATATTAAGGGTGTTTTCACATTGTCACAGACACGCCAGGCTCCACCTCACCACAGTACCCACGCACCCAATCACCAGCGTACTAATCACCGCCACCTGCATCTCATTCACTCTGCAATCACCAGCACTACAAAGCCACCACACTCACACACACTCACTGTCCGGTCTTGTTTGCACTACTTCACGTAAATGCTTACCTCAAGGACTCTCCATCAACATACTTACCTGCTCCAGCGATCTCCTTCATCTCCTTCGTCTCCTGGTCCCTTCGTGTGCTTACCCTTCTGTGTGTGTAAGTGTCTCCAACGTCTCCCTCCATCTCATCTCAGCTCCTGGATCCACAAACCACACAAGGACAGTATTACTTTATATTCATCTCTCAAGAACCTGATAACAGCCATTATCACTCTGTGTTCAACGTATTGTTCAATAAAACTCACCTGGATTGCTTTTATCTCTGCCTCCGTGTTTATATCATAACAGAAGACCGGACCTTAACAACTGAACGGCATGAGTACTAACGATCCATTCCAGGAACTCGTGGACGTGCTGCGTCGAGCACTCACACCACAGCCCTCAACATCGTCATCCCTCAACACGGCTGTCTCCGCACCCACCAGCACCGCTCCTTCACCTGCATTCACCGCCAGTCCCATGGCCAAACCGGCGCCCTACTCTGGATCGGCGGAGGAATGCAGCGGATTCCTTCTCCAATGTGAACTGGTCCTGGAGATGCAGCCGCACCTCTACACCACAGACACGGCTAAAATAGCGTTCATTATTTCACAACTGCAAGGGAAGGCTCTGCAATGGGCAGATTCGCTATGGACCCAGAAAGGCCCAGTCGTCCAATCCTATTCGGCGTTCGTCTCCCACTTCCGGGAAGTATTTGGGAAGCCTCTGACTGATTCCTCGACTGGTGAGAAACTTTATAATCTAAAGCAAAGAAACCTCTCTGTTAACGAATATGCCTTGCAGTTTCGAACGCTAGCCGCCACCAGCGGATGGAACGAGCAAGCCCTCATCACCACTTTCCGTCACTCCATGGGATTAGAACACTTCATCCAACTCGCCATCCGCGTGGGGTCCCGTATGCAGTCGTGTATTCAAGAACACCAGGGCCAGTCATCCACCACCAACCTCCTCCGTCGGTCCGAACCCGTCAGCTCCCCAGAACCAGCCACAGAACCCATGCAAATAGATCATTCTCGTCTCACCCCAAACGAAAGACAAAGAAGGCTGGCCCTGAATCTCTGTCTCTATTGCGGGACTATGGGGCATAATCTCTCCACATGCCCAATACGTCCTCCTCGACCCGTGGTGAGTGCAATATTTCCCTCCATTCAGAAAATGAAACCACTCACTACAACTGTACCCCTTACTGCTGCTAACATCTCTGTTCCAGTGGTGGCGCTCCTTGATTCAGGGTCAGCCGGAAACTTCATCTCAGGCACCCTCTGTAGACAACTCAACCTTAAGATCTCTCCTTCACCGACGAGCTATCAAATCCACTCCATCACGGGCAAACCCCTAAGCCGCAGACACATCCGTCAC
The DNA here is from genome assembly GCF_024489055.1 of Chanodichthys erythropterus. Taxonomy (NCBI): domain Eukaryota; kingdom Metazoa; phylum Chordata; class Actinopteri; order Cypriniformes; family Xenocyprididae; genus Chanodichthys; species Chanodichthys erythropterus. The sequence goes on along the minus strand of NC_090224.1, from coordinate 24,771,927 downwards.
TGCGTGGGTCCACTTCAACTCAGCATCGGAATCCTGCACACTGAACACATCCATTTGCTGGTTCTGGAGGAATCCACCGCTGACTTGGTTCTAGGGCGCCCGTGGCTGGAACAACACAACCCCAACATCTCCTGGCGCACGGGCGAAGTCCTGAAGTGGGGCGATCACTGCTTCCCAGACTGCTTCCCAGCGCTTCCTGTTCCGAGATCTCCACTCTCCAAGCCTCTTCTCGTGAATGCCACGTCCATCGAGAGCCCTGTTGAGAAGCGCTCCGTGGATGTTCCCCCGGACTACGCCCCCTTCAGTGACGTTTTCTGCCCGCAACGCGCCTCCAAGCTTCCTCCACACCGGCCATGGGACTGTGCCATCGATCTGCTGCCGGGTGAACCAGTGCCCAGGGGACGCATATACCCCCTGTCCATACCGGAGGAGAAGGCCATGGAGGAATACATCAAGGAGGCACTCGAACAAGGTTACATCCCCCCGTCTACTTCCCCTGCTGCTTCAAGCTTCTTCTTCGTGGTAAAGAAGGACGGAGGCTTGAGGCCCTGCATCGATTACCGTGCCCTCAATAAGATCACCATTAAGTTCCGCTATCCACTTCCCCTCGTCCCAGCGGCCCTGGAACATCTCCGCGGTGCCACTGTGTTCACCAAGTTGGACCTCCGCAGCGCGTATAACCTCATCCGGATATGTGAGGGGGACGAGTGGAAGACCGCCTTTATCACGCCCACAGGACACTACGAATACCTTGTGATGCCGTATGGCCTGGTCAACGCCCCCTCCGTATTCCATGATTTCATCCACGAGGTGCTCCGGGAGTTTCTCCATAAGTCCGTTCTGGTTTATATAGATGACATCCTCATCTACTCCCGGAGCTTGGCCGAACATCGCCACCACGTGCGGAGGTCCTCCAGCGCTTACGGCAGTTCCATCTCTTCCTCAAGGCTGAAAAATGCTCATTTCACCAACCCTCCGTCCAGTTCCTGGGGTACGTGATTGATCACAGTGGCATCCGGATGGACGAGGGGAAGGTCTCCGCCATACAGTCCTGGCCCACTCCTACTACTATCAAAGAACTCCAAAGATTCCTAGGCTTCTCCAATTTCTACCGCCGGTTCATCAAGAATTACAGCACTACCGTCAGTCCACTCACCAACCTACTCCGTCACCAGCCCAAGTCTCTGTCCTGGTCTCCACTAGCCACCAATGCCTTTGAGACCCTGAAGAAAGCCTTCACCACCGCTCCCCTCCTCGTCCACCCTAACCCGGACCTCCCGTTCATAGTTGAGGTGGACGCATCTACCACCGGAGTGGGAGCGGTCCTTTCACAGCAGCAGGGGACACCAAGTAGACTCCATCCATGCGCCTTCTTCTCCCGCAAGCTCAACCCGGCGGAGGTCAACTACGACATCAGTGATCGCGAACTACGACATCAGTGATCGCGAACTCCTGGCCGTCAAGCTTGCCCTTGAGGAGTGGAGGCATTGGTTGGAGGGAGCTACTCACCCGTTTCAAGTTCTCACTGATCACAAGAACCTCGAATATCTGAAGGCCGCAAAGAGACTCAACCCTCGCCAAGCTCGCTGGGCTATGTTCTTCTCTAGATTCAACTTCTCCATCTCCTACCGTCCTGGTTCCAAGAATACGAAGGCTGATGCCCTATCTCGCCTCTATGCTCCTGAGGAAAAGCCCGAAAAGCCTGATACTATTCTGCCGGAGTCCATCTTCGTGAGCCCAATCCAGTGGTCCGTAGAAACCATTCCCTCCGCCAATGCCTCCACACGCACTCCGCCGGGTTGCCCACCGGGCTTGCAGTACATCACACGGGCACGTCGCACTCCACTCCTGCACAGCGTTCACTCTTCACTTGGCACTGGTCACCCGGGGGTCAAGGAGACCCTCTCGTTGCTCAAACAACGCTTCTGGTGGCCCAACATGGCCAACGACGTCAGGAGGTACGTGCAGGGCTGCAGGGAGTGCGCCATCTCCAAGAGCCCACGCCATCTTCCCACCGGCAAGCTCTTTCCTCTGCCCGTTCCTGAGAGACCCTGGTCACACCTGGGAGTGGACTTCGTCAACGATCTCCCCGAATCTTATGGTCACACATGCATCCTGGTGGTAGTGGACCGCTTCTCAAAGTCCTGCCGATTAATACCCCTGGAGGGTCTACCTACCGCCATGGCCACCGCAGAATTAATGTTTAATCATGTCTTTCGCTATTATGGATTACCTGAAGACATTGTCTCCGACAGAGGACCCCAGTTTGTCTCCCACGTCTGGAAAGCCTTCTTCTCCCTCCTGGGTGTGACCGTCAGCCTATCGTCTGGATACCATCCTCAGTCGAACAGGCAGACGGAACGGAAGATCCAGGAGATCGGCCGCTTCCTGCGTACCTTCTGTCACGGCCACCAGAACTCCTGGAACCAGTACCTGGGTTGGGCCGAGTACGCACAGAACTCCCTCCGCCAAGCCTCAACAGGACTAACACCCTTCCAGTGCGTACTCGGCTACCAACCCCCAATGTTCCCCTGTGACGGGGAACCCTCCGACGTTCCGGCAGTCGACTACTGGTTCCGGGAGAGCGAGAGGGTGTGGGACTCAGCTCACCACCAGCTGCAGAGGGCCCTGCGCAGACGCAAGATGGCAGCCGACCTTCGACGCTCCGAGGCTCCTGTCTACCAGCCGGGGCAGAAGGTCTGGCTGTCCACCCGGGACATCAGGATGCATCTGCCCTGCAAGAAGCTGAGTCCCCGCTTCATTGGCCCATTCACCATCCTTCGGCAGATCAACCCCGTCACCTATCGTCTCCAACTCCCAGCACAGTATAGCAGAATTCACCCTACATTTCACGTGTCCCTACTCAAACCTTACCACCCTTCTGTTGTTCCCTCCACAGAGCCTGACGTGGCAGCCACCGAGCCCCCCCTTCCACTTCACCTAGAAGACGGCACAGCCTACGTGGTCCACGAGATCCTGGATTCCCGGCGCCGTGGTGGTAAACTCGAATACCTCGTGGACTGGGAGGACTATGGTCCCGAAGAACGCTCATGGGTTCCCAGGAACGATATCCTTGATCCTCTTCTGTTACAGAACTTCCATACCAACCATCCAGACAGACCTGCCCCGCGACCCAGGGGAAGACCACCACGACGTCGGGGTCCGCGGCCCTCAGGAGCGGGCCGTGGGAGGGGGGGTACTGTCACAGACACGCCAGGCTCCACCTCACCACAGTACCCACGCACCCAATCACCAGCGTACTAATCACCGCCACCTGCATCTCATTCACTCTGCAATCACCAGCACTACAAAGCCACCACACTCACACACATTCACTGTCCGGTCTCGTTTGCACTACTTCATGTATATGCTTACCTCAAGGACTCCCCATCAACATACTTACCTGCTCCAGCGATCTCCTTCATCTCCTTCGTCTCCTGGTCCCTTCGTGTGCTTACCCTTCTGTGTGTGTGAGTGTCTCCAACGTCTCCCTCCATCTCATCTCAGCTCCTGGATCCACAAACCACTAAAGGACAGTATTACTTTATATTCATCTCTCAAGAACCTGATAACAGCCATTATCACTCTGTGTTCTACGTATTGTTCAATAAAACTCACCTGGATTGCTTTTATCTCTGCCTCCGTGTCTATATCATAACACACATCTGGCTCATTTGGAATTTTGTTTCAGAACCATTTGTACATGGCACATTTTCTCCCTTAGTTCGGTTCGTTTAGGCATATACAAACAATCATGCTCAGATCAGCACCAAAACATTCGGTCTGAGATCACCTGAATGAGGTGATGGATAAAAAAAATGTACGATAAAAAAGTAAATTACACATACACTCTAAAAAATGAAAGTTCTTGATTGACATTGATGGTTTCATGAAGAAACTTTAATATCCATGGAACTTTTCCATTGCACAAAAGTTTAGAGGAAAACAGAGATGAGATGACTTGAAAAAAGTGTCCCAATGAACTTGAATTCACCATATATCTTCTCAAGTGAAAATACTATAGAAATGAAAATTGTATAGAGTAGTCAATGTGCTGCTTGTATAGTAGTACAGATTTACTGTCCTCTAAAAATAACTCAACATTCAGCCATTATTGTCTAAATAACTGGCAGCAAAAGTGAGTAAAAAGTGAGTCAATATTTTGTCTGAGCACCACTGTTATCTAGCACTGCCTTAGTCCTCCTGGGCATGGAATTCACCAGAGCTGCACAGGTTGTTGCTGGGATCCTCTTCCACTCCTCCATAATGACATCACGGAGCTGCTGGATGTTAGTCATATGACGCTTCTCCACCTTCCGCTTGAGGATGTCTGACAGGTGCTAAAATAAGGTTTAGGTGTGGAGACTTGGCCACTCCATCACCTTCACCTTCAGCTTCCTCAGCAAGGCAGTTGTCATCTTGGCGGTGTGTTTGGGGTTGTTATCATGTTGGAAAACTGCCGTTCAGCCCAGTTTCTGAAGGGAGGGCATCATGTTCTGCTTCAGAATGTCAGAGTACATGTTGGAATCCATGTTCCCCTCAATGAAGCGCAGCTCCCCAATACCAGCAGCCCTCATGCAGCCCCAGACTATGATGCAACCACCACTATCCTTGACTGTAGGCAAGACCCAACTTTCTTGGTACTTCTCACCAGGGCGTCGCCACAAATGCTGGACACCATCTGATCCAAACAAGTTTATCTTAGTCTCATCAGACCACAGGACATGGTTCCAGTAATTCATGCTCTTGGACAGGTTGTCTTCAGCAAACTGTTTGCAGGCTTTCTTGTGAGCCAGCTTCAGAAGAGGCTTCTTTCTTGAACGACAGCCATGCAAACCGACTTGCTGCAGTGTGCGGTGTATGGTCTGAGCACTGACAAACTGACCTTCTGCTTCTGCAATCTCTAAAGCAATGCTGGCAGCACTCATGCATCTGTTTTTTGAAGCCAGCTTCTGCACCTGATGCATAGCACGAGGACTCAACTACTTAGATCGACCTTTGCGGGGCCTGTTCCCAGTGGAACCCGTCTTGGAAAACCTCTGTATCACCCTGGCCACTGCTGTAACTCAGTTTCAGGGTGTTACTGATATTCTTATAGCCTAGGCCATCTTTGTGGAGACCACAAATTCCTCAGAGAGTTCTTTGCCATGAGGTGCCATGTTGAACATCCAGTGGTCAGTATGAGAGGATTGTACTCAAAACACCAAATTTTAACTGCCCCAATACAAGATACTCAAATTTGTATGGTCCTATCAAGCAGACAAAAACATGAACATGATGAATAGGACATGTGGCTTTGCATGGTTAAAAGACGTAGAGCTGTTATCACTATTCTTACATCGGAATGAATCAATACTGAATTTACTAAAGATGGATACTGACACCATTTTCTTTAAGAGCTGCTGTGCAGCCAAAATTATATACCAGTTATCACTGTAAAGCTACTTTGACACAATCTGCATTGTAAAAAGCACTATATAAATAAGGTGACTTGAGAAGATATACTAAAATAGTTGCTGAAATGTGAGGGGTGTGCTCACTTTTGTGAGATACTGTATATAGAATGTGTGAAAACACCCTTTTGGAAGCCTTTTTTAATGTAGTGTATTAAGAAGAAAAAAATATTTAGGAGTGTATTAAGAAGGAACCATTTTTTTTAAAGAATGTATTAAGGTTTTTGTTCTGGGGTTGTTATTGTAGAAGAATACACAAACATACACCGTTATAAACTCATGGACAGCACACTATCATTAAGTTTCATTGAGCTGGCCACATATGAATGCTCTGAAGATATATGGTCTCACAGGAAACATAATAAAATGTAGTATTCCATTCTCCGTCCAACACAGACACTTTCTTCTGTTTACGGTGAATGTCTTGCCTTCTGTCTGACCTCTGTTGTGTATTAAACCACTGTCTGCTGCGTAAACAGACAGTAACATTGTTATTTTGAGCCCAGGAGACATGGGTTTACCCTGTCTTCACCTCATAAGAGACAATAACCCATTTTCAGTGTGCCATTTTACACTGGCCGAAGGCCTGTTTACACTAAGCAACTAACGTTGCTTATCAATTCACATATTATTCATTCTAAATACCTCAAAATTTATAGAAACAGTATGCTAAAAGTGTTGTGCATACATTTTCTAATAGATTTTTAAAGTGTGTATCTGTACATGGTATAGTGCAACAGTAGAGGTTACGGAAGTAAAAATTCCATTAATTAAATTGTTTTTGAAAAATAAACCGTTAAAGGCATACCTGTACTGTGAGCTTCAAGGCTATTAACTGTTGGTATAAGCTTTTGTTAAAGCCATCAGCTTGAATTATTTCAACTTATTCTATAATTGTGTTCAACAGTGGAATTTCTGGTGGAAAAACTACATTACCCATGACTGTACAGAGAATCTCCACCAATCAGAAAATTGCGACAATCAAATTGCACCAAAAGACATAGGGTGCATCCGAAAACTTAGGCAGCTGACTTGTTGCCTTGCTGCCTTATCAGGCAATGACTTTGTAGGTAGCGTTTGCACACAAAGACACCTCACGAAACTGATTTTGGACAGACTTCTGAGGCAGTGTATGGTTTAATAATCTACAGCAAAATAGAGCGAGCTTTGGTAATGACTAAGCAAATATGTAATTACTAAAACAGTAATTTCTCACTAGAAATGACATCAAAAATGGAAAACCTTGGTCAAAAACATACATTTACACACAGACTGACCAACAACCACTCTCTTCAGACTCTTTTTTTTTTTAGCTCAACTGTCACAGAATGGAAAGCACAGGATTGTGGGATATCAAAGGCACTGAAGGAGACATCTATGCTGACTTCAAAAGTCGATCAGATGAAGGCATCTCAGGAGACAGGAAGTGAAGCTAACATTGGATTTGGATGTGCCTTGATGTCTTTTATGTCATATGCAATGCTCCATGGGATTGTAGTTCTTTCCCTCATTAAAGTTGTTAAATAACCTTTTTGTATTTATTTTCAGATACATTTTTGCTTTAAATCCAAGTTGTGGAAATATTGTGATTCACCTCTTGTTGGTTGGTTTGGTTCATGGTTTATTAATCTTCCATGAAGATTTTTTGAAAAATCTGAATAGCAAAAGAAAAAATGGAACTGGCGGCGCATTCGTTCTGTAATTTGAATAGGGAAGGCGTAAGCTTTTTGAAGAATACGGAAGGCGGTCTGGCGGAAGCACTTGCGAGGTGATAATTTGTGTTTATAAAGCATATACATTTTTTTAGAAAATGACCAATCGTTTTGCTAGATGAGACCCTTATTCCTCGTCTGGTATCGTTTAAAGCCCCTTGAAGCTGCAATGAAACTGTAAACTTGACCTTCAACCGTTTAGGGTCTATTGAAGTCCACTATAAGGAGAATAATCCTGGAATGTTTTTATCAAAAACCTTCATTTCTTTTCTACTGACAAAAGAAGGACATGGATATCTTGGATGACATGGGGGTGAGTAAATTATCAGGAAATTTCAATTTGAAAGTAAACTAACCCTTTTATTAGCGTGAACTAACCCTTTTATTTTATGGAATTTATTAGCCAAATGCTAATATTCTTGCAGCTTGCTACATAAAAAGGGGTGTGTGGTATCAACAAATTATTTAGCATATTACAGTAATGGCATACTACTTCACTACGAATTTAAAAGTATGTACTTTCCATTCACTAATCAAGTACTAAAATACCTTCATCTGATATTTTCTTATTTATCACCAGAGTTCTCTCTATTTTGTTGTACTGTAGATCCACAAAGCTGCCTCAGAAGTCTGTCCAAAATCAGTTTCGTGAGATGCCTTTGTGTGCAACAAAGTCATTGCCTGATAGGGCAGCGAGGCAACAAGTCAGCTGCTTAATCTTTCAGACACAGCCATTGTTTCAGTGCCTAATATAGCCAAATTTTGCAGCATAAGGACATTCATCTGTCAAATTAGACATCTTACTCTATGGTGCTCCCTACAGGCCGTCAGCTGAAAGTCTCTTCTATTCTCATGTAAATGAGTGTCAGTGAAGGATAACAGGACTGCAGCCGGATTAACTCTCTTTGTGTTGGGGGACAAAAGCTGGCAGCAGATGGCCGACTGTGATCGGTTTGCTGGACTTTTCTTAAAAGTTTCTGTAGACATTCATATACTCATCCCTCACAGATGGCATGACCGAGAACCACAGCTCTGTCTAGCATCATACCATTTTAAATTTTATTTAAATTAAAGATGTTAAAGGGACCACAAATTATAATTCTGTCTTCATTTACTCATCCTAATGTTGTTCCAAACCCATGACTTTCTTAGAAATCATCTTTGAAACATAAATGAATATAGTTTTGATTTGAATTCATTTTAATCACACAATGTAAAACACAGAAGACCAAGGTGAAACCACTCCTTTGTTCTCTCAAAGATATTATTTTTATCATGAAAACCCTGATCATTTATCTCTTTTTGTTCATAAACAAAAGTGGTTCTCCATTCTGTCTTCCATTACTCTTGAATTCAACTCTCTAATTTCATCCTTCAGACTTATATGCAGTTATAAAAATACCATATTTTTGATGCATTACAGGGTTTATTTAGAGATGTGATTTAACTATTATGCTTTTCTTCTATTTATGTACATGCAGCCATGTTTACTCTACTTTCTGTTCTTATGTTGTTGTTATTATTCAAAACATTTTCCATGTTCTTTTCTGAACTTGTATGTTCTGCAAAGAAAAAAACAAACAAACAAACAAACAAAAACAATGAGATTTATTTTCATGCATTAGGCAATATTTGAGCTTTACCCTATGGCTTTACCATATTTGATGAGTAAATGATGACAGAATTTTCATTTCTGGATGAACTATAACCTTTTTCATTCAACCTATTTTTTATTTTTTTTCTAAGTCTTCTCTTTTTCTTGTCTTTAATGGAACGCTGAAAATGTTAAAACTCTAAAATTAGTGGTGTCACTATCAAGCCGATTTTTTTAGATGTAGGATTATGTCAGTTCTAGTGTAAGTATTTGAGGAAACGTTATTGGTTACTGTACTAAATCTTTTTGGCTACTTTATAGTTTGACTGAGTATCAAAGATATTAAAATTACTCTCTACTTGACTAAATTTGTGAATAAGTGTACTCTTTACTCCATTACATTTGTGATGAGTAACAAGCCTTTTTCACAGACGGTGATGACGCGTTTAATGGCCATCAGCATTGTAGATCCTGCAAAGTTTTTATTTTAATTTTTAAAAAATGAAATGTAGATTTATAACATTATACTTTCTATTATATTAGCTTTGCATCAAATTACAAAAAAACTAGTTAACGCTGCTGAGGGTGTTTGTAATATAACAGCTGGGAGTGACGGTCAAATCGACATCTTTCTCTCTTCTGTTCTGACTGCCTTTATCAATCTCTCTCTCTATTTTTTTCCCTCTTTTAAAAGTTGTGAAAACACTATTGTGGAGTTTTTCCTTTTGCTATTTGAGCAAATGGGAACACAAAAAATATATATATATTTCATGTAGTCTCATACAACAACACTTTTACGTTTAGACATCGGCGGAAATAAATTTACCCAGCGATGCTGAGCGCCGGAAATACGACCCCCCGAAAGAGTGAAAAAACTAATTACTCTCTACATTTTGTATGGCATGTAACTTTTTCTGCAGCAGTTTATGTGTCTCAATCAGCTCCATACCTTCCGATGTCGTGAATCAGTATCGTGTAAATGAATGTAGCAGTTCCCTGATCAGTGCACTGACTACGGAACTAGGAGCTGATTGAGATGCAGTCTATGGCTGCGTCCGAAAACTGGAAAATGCTGCCTTCTGAGGACACTTTTCAAGGTAGTAAGGCATCAAGGCACGTCCGAATCCAATGTTAGCTTCACTTCCTGTCTCATGAGATACCTCCCTCAGATCGATTTTTGAAGGAAGCATAGATGTATCCTTAGCTGCCTGTGATATCCCACAATCCTGTGCTCTTCATTCTGACAGTTGAGCTAGAAAAATAAAGATGGCGTCCGAAAGTTGCGTTTGCTGCTCAGTATAAATGTACGATTTTGACCAACATATTTCAATTTTGGTATCATTTCTATCGAGAAATTACTGCTGTAATAATTAAATATTTGTTTAGTTCTCACCAAAGCTCGCGCTATATTGATGGACATCATTAAACCGTTACGCTGCCTCAGAAGTATAAGAAGATATCACCATCTACAGGGCATTGGAGGTACTGTAACTTGAGCATTTTGCTCTTACTCGCCCAAACTAAACGTCTACAGACATTCGAGTCTCAGTTAAGCTCAAAAAGGGCATAAGTAAACCGATATACTTTAAAAAGTTATATATACTTCAACAACGGATAAATAAAATATAGTAAATTTAATTAGTCAAAGCCTACCTGCGCTGGACGTGCTGGTTTCGACATCATCAGCAGCTGCAGTCACGTGACATGTCCTAATCTCATATGAAACGCCAGCGATTCAGCAATTTACCTGCTAATGCACTCACATTCAAAAGGCTGTTGTGTCGCGATATTGAGGCGTTCAGTTTTATTTCGCTTTTAGAAAATAAATTTGCGATTTCAAGTCAGTTCCCCTCAAAAAAATAACCACAGATCACATATTGTTGCTCATAACATTGATCATATTTCACCAATTTTGACAAACAAAAAGTGGTTGTACATGTTTTTGATCCAGTACATTTGAGTACTGTAATTTCTCAAATACAAAGAAAAATTTTGAAAGAAGATATTAAACAGCCATTTTTATTTCCTTTTGCACTCCTTTAGTATGGATTAATTCAAAAATACCAAAGACATTTATACAAAAATTTACAATATTTAAGACATTCATTTACAGTTGTAAAATGCTAAAATATGTACATCTAAAAGAGACCGTCATGTTAAAATAGGTAAACAAGACTGCACTCCTAAAAAGATCAAGCACAAACAAGTTTAATGAACAGAAGAGATAACTGAGCCTAGATAGTGTGCGTGAAATGGAGTGACTTTGTAACAAACACAAGGGCTGAATAAGAGGTATTTGGTGAAATTCATGTATCGCCTACCTCAAAAGTCAAACCAGACAACACACCATGTTCCAGTGTCATGAGTCATTCATAAAATCAAATTTAAAACACACCATTTAAATTAACCATTTTACAGAACGTCTACAAACACATAAGACGCTTGCGATATAAAAGTTCTCCCACTTTTCTAAAAACATTGAATGACAAATTTGAAAAGTAAAATGATTGTGAACTACAAAGGCAAATTGTTTCTCAGTTCTATGACATAGTTACTGCATTCTTCCTTTATAGGCCGGAATCTGAGTTTCAGAGAGGCTTCATTTGTGTCTGAGAAACTGCTGTGTGAAGGTGACCACAGAGCCTGTACAACACCAAACATCTGTTAATCCGGTTTCACTTCATCTTTTCTTTGTTATAATCAGCCTCTCATCTTCACAGGCTGGTCTCTGTGTAGACGGGGACAGCAGGGAACGCAGCGTTCGGCCTGAAGAGTGACTGGCGTTGGGGCTGAGTTTGAACCAGTGGTTTCTGGGCCTCGGTCTCCACGGTACTCTTGTGTTTCTCTCCGATCTCTTGCAGCAGGAGCACATTAGCATCTCGCCACTGTCTGTATTTACTTGCGCTCAGAGATGGTTCACTCAAGACCTGCTCTATGACCTGCAGATCGGCCTCCTTAGCCTGAAATAAAGCAGAGACTTGTATGTTGGTTTCTTGAAGTGAAACTTTAAATATAACCTCCCACAATTCAAGTGAAGCAGCTTATCAATACTGCCATCTAGTGTCTGTAGACTGGATTCAATGAGAAATATTAGTGTCCAAAAAAAAAAAAAAAAAATCTAGTTGTGCATATGTCAGGGCTGGATTGTTAATCTGGCATACCAGGCCTTTTCCCAGTAGGCCGAATCACTTTGGGGCAGATAAAATGTTTTTTTTTTTTTTTTTGCCCATTGGTTTGTCTTGGCCCAACTCATGCCTTAATAGAACCTAAATAAACAATCCATCCCATGTAGAATCTGTGGATCTTGCCAGTGCGTTAACAGAGATACAACGTCACACACCTGTTCTGTTTACACCGTTTCTAGTTGGTTTTAACTACTGGCTTTGTTTATGTATGAACAGATGCAGACAGAAGTAAGAGACATGTTTATGTTCTTTAGCTGATTCAAGACTGGTATGGCAAACTATTTCTTCAGCTTCATGTAAACAACAACAACAACAACAACAACAACAACAACAACAACAACAACAACATTACCTCATCTCCTACATTAGTGTCCTTGTGTAGAAGTTACCAGGTTTACTGGCATTATACTGTCATGGTGACAACAAAGATGAACGTTGTAAGTGTTATTTATGGATAAAAATTAAACAAGGTTAGAAAACATTTATCAGACTAGAAGCATGTTAGCACTTTTTTTTTTTTTTTTGAGGCAGAAAACAATTGACTTCACTAAATTTTACAATAGATGCTATTTATACTAAGTGAAAAAAGCATATTTTCTTAGTAAAAGATGCTATTTACACAAAGTGCAAATAGCTGTAGATGCCATTTACATTAAGTGAAAATAGTAATATATTCTATTTATACTATATAAAAATAGCAGTTCTTTGCAATGAGTACAAATAGTTGTTAGATTATATTTTCACACATAAATAGTGGCAGATACTATTTGTACAGTCAATACTGCACATTACAGGATGCAATAATAACAGTGTAAATGACTATATTAAAATTATTAAATGGATTCTGCCTTGAAACAATAAACCCTCCCTACACCGACCCCAAAACCAAATGCAAAACCCAAATGCAAAATGCAAAACTAAAATGTGCTTTTAGCATACTATCTCTGTATTAAAATGTATTAAGTTACCTACTTCAAGTGGTGACCTGGTAACTAAATACATTTTTTAATACAGAGATAGTATGTTAAAAACACATTTTAGTTCATATTCATGGTGTCTCAAAATTGCACAGTTGAGTACACTTGTATGTATCTTAAGAAGTACTAAAGTAGAATGTTTAGTATATCAAGTACAAAATTAGTGCGTGAAAAGAGAGCACTTTAAGTATAGTATGGAACTGAACCTTTTTTTTTTTCTCTCCTGGGAAGGCATATTCGAACTTGGGTCGAACGCATCAAAAGCAACTTCCCCGCACCATACTCCCTACGCCACTGCAGACATTTAATGGTGTGCATCTTTTTTAATCTTGTTTGGTCCAACCAGACATCAGTGGGCAGAATTAGTGTAAATAGCCATTGCCAACAAGACAGGCTATTTACACTTACTGCAAATAGACACTCCGATTTTTTTATATAGGCAGCGGCCATTTTCACTTAGCGGCCATTGAGATTAAATGTAAATAGTGCAAA